>NC_086244.1:11892500-12014817 GCF_036321145.2 Pelmatolapia mariae | reverse complement strand
ACACCCCTGCTGTAGAAGGACAGAGCAGCAGCAGAGCAGTCCAGATACACTGATGATCCTCTGTCAGATCCAGAGGGACACACAGGGATGATGCTGGACTCTACATTGTGTCTGACAGTGGAGCTGTTCTCAGAGCAGTTCACTCTGCAGCACTGACAGTCATCTGCACTTCATTCCTCTGTCAGTCACTGCTGGATGAAGCTCTCCTCTCCACCTCCCAGTAACATGGCCCAGTCAGAGCGTCTCTACACACAAGCTGCTGCTGCTTCAACCTCTCTGGATCATCAGGACACAGCTGCTCCTCTCTCAGCACACACACCGTCCTGTTTACCATCAGCTCCGCCTGCAGAGAGAAGGAGGAAGAGCAGAGGAGATAAACGAGTGTTTCCAGAGACTCTTCATCAGCTGTCAGTCAGTGATGCAGCACATCCAGTATAAAGAGCAGCAGGGACTTCAGTGCTGGGACTGTACTAGGACTCATTGTTGCTTCACTTTTTCTAATCTTTGGATTTTTATTGAAGTTGATGAAAATGTTTTTCCCTCCTAGTTTGAGTTTGGACTTTCATTCATTAGAAGAACCTTGGTGTGTCCACTCTGAGCTCTGTAGGAACCCCAACAACAAGCCCAACAATCCAGATGGACGGTTCCAGCTGTTAACTGGAGGAATTCCATCCAAACATCTGCTCTCACTAAATTCTTCCTCACCTACAGACTGTGTTCTTCACTGCTTTAAACTTGGAAATGAATGCAGTCATTGGTCTGCGTGCTGCTTTGTTCAGAGAGCTGATTGGCTGTTGACAGCGTTTGATCAGAGCGTGTCAGCCATTACTATGGTGACCATAAAGGTCAGAAACAGGAAGTGTTTTTGTCCAATCCTGAAGCCTGTCACCATTCTCCTCTCACAGCTTCACTGAGAAGCTGCAGCTTTACAGGAAAAACTGGATCTTTGTTTCATACTGACTGTGTTTAGTACAATACTGCTGACAGCACCACCCACTCACTCCATCACTCTACTGACCACAGAGTCTCCAGTCTGTAGTCTGGACTCTGCTGAAGATCAGACAGCTGCTTCACATCTGGATCCTTCAGGTTGTTTCCTCTCAGGTCCAGCTCTCTCAGGTGGGAGGGGTTGGACTTCAGTGCTGCTGCCAGATAATCACAGCTGATCTTTGACAAACCACAGTCGCTCAATCTGTATAAAGAATGAAAGATGTAAGTTTATTAGACAAAGTGTGAGCTTGAAATCATTCAGTGTTTCATCATCTGTTCAGAGCTGAAGAAGGTTCAGAATGTAGAAGTTTAGAAAATGGAAACTCCAAACAGCTGAAGCCAACAGGAAGCAGCTTCAAACAAACACAACAAGAGAAAAAACTCTGAATGTTTCACATTAAAGTCGTACATTTATCATAAAAACAGGACAAAGACTTGAAAAAGTCGTGTTTTTCCTTCCAGGAACCACAAGGCTTCACTTTTAAAGGTGAAGTGTGAAAGAAATGGACATATTTGAAGTCCAACACCTTTTTCCAGTCACATTATTAAAGCAGACAAACTACAAGCTCATTTTCATTCCAACAAGTCATCTTCTGACCTGGACTAACAACACTGGTCTCTATGTGCAGCTGGCTGTGAGACCAGTGCTCAGGGAGCGTCTACAAAGTGCAACACTGAAAGAACATCACACACTCATTTGCTTCCAGCACTTTCACAAAAACATCTACTGTCATTATTGTCACCAAACTCTGTGGATCCTTTATTGCAAATTCAAATGGGATCAAATGGTCAGACAAAACAGGGTTATGAGGAAATATGATGAAATGTTGTGTATTAGCAGCAAGTTATTGAATCATTTTCCTCAGAAACCAAACAAAATGACTGACAAACATGTTTTTACAAACTCAGTGTTGGACTTGGATCAGCAGGATAAGCTGATGTTTAAAGGCATTTGAGTCTCGCTGTATGAGAGTCCAGTTATTCCTCAATATTTATGGATGATGTTCTTTCAGTGTTGCACTTTGTAGACGCTCCCTGAGCCTCACAGCCAGCTGCACATGGACCAGCTGACATTACCCAGCATTAGAGGCGGCTGTAAAAAAATGGATTTTCCTATTTAAATGGTTTTAATTTGAATAAAGCGATGTTGATTCATTCAGTCCTGAATGGATTTTTAATATAAATGTATTTTGCCAGAATCTCAGGTTAAAGCTCCCAAAAGTATTTCAACAACAAGCAAACAGATAAAACAGTAAATGAGAGCAGCTAAACACACAAAGATGGAAACACAGAGCGTGGATCGTTCACTCGACGGCACGTACACGGACACGCCGTCGGGGCTGAAAGTGGACAGCTCACAGATCCTGAAGCTGCAGGTTTCATCTGTCTCCAACCAAAACTGAGTGAACCAGCAGCAAAAGAAGATCCAAACTACGCTTTACGTTTGATGAACATGGTCATGAATTCTCTCTGACTTTGACCTTTACTTCCTGCACAGCTCTCTCTCTCTCAGTGTACTTCAAGAACAGTTTACCTTCAAAAATCTGTTTTCTGCATTATTCACTGCTTATTACGCACCAGTCTGCTGTTGTGTTCACTGCTGTCGGCCTCCGAAAACAAAGCCTCATTTCTGCTGTTCAATACTGAAGAAATTGAAACCTTTTAAAATGATGACAGATTACAAACTCTCAGCTGTGTCTGTAATCAAACCTCTGTAACTTTGCTTCACTTCAGCAGCATCAGCTCATGTTCACATGTTGATTCATGGTTTGCTTCAGTTTTTGATCGACTGCAGAATATTTTGAAGGTTTTCTGCTATAAAAAGCCAGAAGAGGAAAATCTGCTTCATGTGTTTCTGTTTGATCCTCAGTGACTTTGACACAAAGGCCTCTGCTGTGATGATCACACCTCTGATCAAGTCTCACAGTGTTTGTTTTTATACATATGGATATCTGCTGATAAATGATCAGAATTAGAATATTTCCCACTGTCTGCTGTGTGCCGTGACCTTTGACCTGCTAAAGACAGTCAGCTGTGGATTATTCATTGTTGTGTCTGATACTTAGAACTGTGAGGAAGAACACTACACAGTTAATCAGGGTCCCCTCTCTCTGAATCAGGAAAGGTGGGCAGGCCGCGTGTGGGCCGCGGGCCATACGTTGAGTCTCACTGTTTGAAATGTGAACATTGTTCTGCTGCAGTCAATGGACTAAACCAGAGAAGAAGAAAACAGACTTTACCATGAAGATCCTCAGTGTGGATCAGTATAATATCAGCCTGATGTCTGCAGTTTAGTGTCAGCACAACTTTCACATCATATTCATCTCAGCACAACTAAAACATGCTGACTGACCTCAGAGCTTCAAGTCCACATCCTGGACTCTCCAGGAAACCACACAGATGCTTCACTCCTGAATCCTGCAGCTTGTAGTTGTTACTCAGGTCCAGCTCTCTCAGATGGGAGGGGTTGGACTTCAGTGCTGCTGCCAGATAATCACAGCTGATCTTTGACAAACCACAGTCCCACAATCTGTATAAAGAATGAAAGATGTAAGTTTATTAGACAAAGTGTGAGCTTGAAATCATTCAGTGTTTCATCATCTGTTCAGAGCTGAAGAAGGTTCAGAATGTAGAAGTTTAGAAAATGGAAACTCCAAACAGCTGAAGCCAACAGGAAGCAGCTTCAAGCAAACACAACAAGAGAAAAAACTCTGAATGTTTCACATTAAAGTCGTACATTTATCATAAAAACAGGACAAAGACTTGAAAAAGTCGTGTTTTTCCTTCCAGGAACCACAAGGCTTCACTTTTAAAGGTGAAGTGTGAAAGAAATGGACATATTTGAAGTCCAACACCTTTTTCCAGTCACATGATTAAAGCAGACAAACTACAAGCTCATTTTCATTCCAACAAGTCATCTTCTGACCTGGACTAACAACACTGGTCTCTATGTGCAGCTGGCTGTGAGACCAGTGCTCAGGGAGCGTCTACAAAGTGCAACACTGAAAGAACATCACACACTCATTTGCTTCCATCATCCAACCTGAAGAGGAAACAGAGACGGCTCCCCTTCAAAGTAAAAGCTGCTCCTTTTGGACACAGTATCAAAGAAAGTCTACAGTATAACATAGAAAAGACAGAACAAAGCTTGGGTTGTTTTTAAATTGTGCAGAAATGAAACTACACTAAGCTCAATTATGTGACAGACATTTCATCCCATGTCAGTTTGGCCTCATCCTGGGCCGGATTATCCAGCACACACTCTGACCACAGGCCCAGGGGCCACGCACAGCTGGGCTCCATCCAAGAGACAGGAAACAAAACAACACAATAATAAAAAAGCACCATGTGATCTTCTTACAGTTTAGCTCTTCAAGCCAAACATAGTAAAAACATGAGCACATTTGTTTCCTGATAAAATGATGTGACAGGTAGAACAGAGTAAAGTGGTGGTGTTACAGCCTTTCTCCCCTCTGCTGCCGAGGCTGTTAGTCTCTCCCAAACTCAGCTACAGGACTTCAAATGAATGAAAGCAGCAGAAGTGGCTTTACAAATGAAAGAGGAAGAGGAGAAGAAGAGGAGAGAGAGGCCACCCTGACCATCACTCCAGCTGAAAACATCACACTTCCATTAAAGTTGGTGAGAAAATGTTGAGCAGGATGAGCTGCTGGCTAATCTGGAGGCTGTAGCAGCAGCTCACAGTCACCGTGGATTTCCACTCATGAAAAAGCTCTGGCTGCTTCATTTCTCATCTCATATCAGAGACTTTAGTGAAGCTGTGCTGTGATGCTTCCATATTCCAGTGAGGCCTCCAGAATGATTTCAGCTGTTCTGTACACACTGTGTGCCCTGTATGGCTCAAAGTCTCTGCAGCCTGTTTTTATCTGCTATCATCAGATCTTCATCATCCTCATTCACATCCCTCACACACTCTACAGCCTCATCAGCACTGACTTCATCTTCACTGACTGATGGAGCACAACATGAACCTGTGGAGGCTGAAACACTGTCCTGTCAAACATCTCCCCGTCACCACTCCACTTCTGTCGGCCTTTAAATGAATCCTGCTCAAGTCTGTCACTTCTGTTTGGAGCCAAAAGGAAAAACTGTTGTTCAGTCGTTTGGAAAGACACAACATTTCTGAAAGCACTCAAACTTCTTCACATTTGTCTTCAGACACATCCTGAACATTTAGGAACTAAAGAAAGTTTCAAACATCAATCAAAGACCTGAAATATAGAAAAACAACAACAGCCGCAGTCAGTGAACTCACCTCAGAGTCTCCAGCTGACAGTTTGGACTCTCCAGTCCAGCACACAGAAGCTTCATCCCTGAATCCTGCAGGTTGTTCCAACTCATGTCCAGCTCTGTCAGATGGGAGGGGTTGGACTTCAGAGCTGAGGTCACAACTTCACAGTGAGACTCTGACAGTCCACACCGAGTCAGTCTGTGATGATAGAAAATATCAAATTTGTTATTATAAAAGCAGAAAATCTGCATTATAAACACAGACTGAATGTATATGAAGACAAAACAGAGTGAGGTCATAATCTGATGAATCTGCTCTTCACATCTGTGCTTCAGCTCCTCTTACTGTGTTTGACATGACACAACGATTGAGTCTCTCTCAGACCTGCAGACTTTTAATGAGAATCTTTGTTTGGCTTTAATCTGCAGATGAAGGAGGAAGACGGTGTCACATTTAGGCTTCCATAATGTCCACAGTCTGTCACTGAGATCTGATCCAGAGTCAGAGTGAAGACACACATTTGGACTGTTTCCTGTTTTGACTCCAGAACATTTTGAATGAGTTCAGCTCAGTGAAGAGTTCCAGCTGGAAAGATGATCTCTGTTTGCTACCTGCTGCTGTCAGGTACGACTGTTCACGTCCACACGCAGGAAAAACCTGCTGACTGTTACCAAACGGAGCAGAAATCTCATCACTGGACAATAATGATGAATGAACTCAGAGCTGCTGATATCAGATCTGATTTCAGGGGAACTAAACACAGAAATGATTGGCTCATTTTAGCTTTCTGAGCCATTATCTGCTGGTGTGTCGCTAGTTGGCAGAAAATGATTTGTATTCCTGTTCAGGGCTTCAGTGTTTATGAGTCCAGATCCAGGTGACAGCAAGTCAAAATGATGTTACCTGTCTGTGTCCAGCAGCAGCTGTATTCACTTTGAATATTGTTATAAGCTGACATGGATCAGTTTGTCTTTGATTGGTTTGTAAATGTCACTGTTTCCATTGGACCTGAGTGACGGTACAAAGACAGAGAGGGAGAGAAAGGAGAGAGAGGATGGAGACAGCAAAGAGAGAGCAAACACAAACAGGTGAGAGTGGACAGGTGACCAAGGTCAGCAACCAATCAGAGAGCTTCTGTTTGACCCACAGTCACTGATGATGACTGCACATAACCAAGCAGTGTGTTACTCTGATATCAAATATGGATCCTGCTCTTATAATAATGATCATCAGATGATATTATTGTGTTATTTTGTAGCTGAATACGATGTTTGTGTGATTATCAGTGAAAGAAGCAGTGAGGAGGATGGAGAGAGAGAGAGGACAGAGGGTGAAGTTAGAAACACTAAAAGGATTTTTCATGGATTTCATGGATGATTTGAGTGATTTCCAGCAGGACACTTAAACATGTCAGTGGACGTCCTAAAGAACATATTCACTGATATGAAACGTGTCATTGAACAGTATTAATATCAGTGGAAACATGGTGGAAACAGCTGTGACTGCATGGATGTGACACACTTCAAATCTGTTCTCCACTCTTGGATTTGGGATCCATGGAGCTGCTGCTGAGTCTGTACAATAAAGGATGGTGTGGAAGGTTGCAGCGTACGGACACAAACACTTTGTGGTTACAATCTGATTTTATTTTCAAAATTAAACTACTAACCTACACTGATCAATGATGTTAATGATCACATCTGGACTCACCCAGCCTTTCTGCAGTTCCTCACAGCTGGAATCAGTCTCTGTCGTCCATGCTCTGATGTGTTGTACTTCTGCAGGTCCAACTCATCCAGAACCTCCTCTGACATCTGCAGCATGAAGGCCAGAGCTGAGCACTGGATCTCAGAGAGTTCCTTCTCTGATCTGTTCTCTGACTTCAGGAAATCTTGGATCTCCTGATGTACTGAGAGGTGGTTCATCTCCATCAGACAGTGGAAGATGTTGATGCTTCTGTCAGGAGAGATTTCATATCTGTTCATCTTCTTCAGGTTGTTGATGACTCTCTGGATGGTTCCTGGACCGTTCTCTGTCTGACCCAGCAGACCTACTAAGAGTCTCTGGTTGGACTCCAGACAGAGGCCATGAAGGAAGCGAACAAACAGGTCCAGGTGGCCATTTTTACTCCGGAGGGATTTCTCCATGGCTCGGTTCAGGAAATGATTTAGAGAGGACTCGTAGTAATTTTCTCCCAAAAAGTTCTTCAGCACCTCTGTCTTCCTGTTGGTGTGACAGTGGAACATGTAGACAGCAGCCAGAAACTCCTGAATGCTCAGATGAACAAAGCAGTAGACTGGTTTCTGGAAGATCACACACTCTCTTTTGAAGATCTCTGTACAAACTCCTGAGTACACCGAGGCCTCTGTCACATCCAGACCACACTGCTCCAGGTCTTCTTGGTAGAACATGATGTTTCCTTTCTCCAGATGTTCAAACGCCAGCCTCCCCAGCTTCAGAAGAACTTCCCTGTCAGCCTCCGTCAGCTCCTGTGGACTCGTCTCATGTCCCTCATGGTACTTGTTCTTCTTCCTCTTTGTCTGAACCAGCAGGAAGTGTGAGTACATGTCAGTCAGGGTCTTGGGCAGCTCTCCTCTCTGCTCTGTAGTCAACATGTGCTCCAGAACTGTAGCAGTGATCCAGCAGAAGACTGGGATACTACACATGATGTGGAGGCTCCTGGATGTCTTCATGTGGGAGATGATTCTGCTGGACAGCTCTTCATCACTGAATCTCCTCCTGAAGTACTCCTCCTTCTGGGCGTCAGTGAAGCCTCGTACTTCTGTTAGCCTGTCAACACATGTAGGAGGGATCTGATTGGCTGCTGCAGGTCGGGAAGTTATCCAGACGAGAGCCGAGGGAAGCAGATTCCCCTGGATGAGGTTTGTCAGCAGCTGGCTGACTGATGACTTCTGTGTGACATCAGACAGCAGCTTCCTGTTGGTGAAATCCAATGAAAGTCTGCTTTCATCCAGGCCGTCAAAGATGAACAAAAGCTGAGAGACAGCCAGCTTCTCTGCTGTGACCTTCTGTAATGTTGGATGGAAAACATGGAGCAGCTCCAGAAGACTGTACTGCTCATCTCTGATCAGGTTCAGCTCCCTGAATGAAAGCAGAACCACCACACTGACATGTTGGTTCTCCAAGCCCTCTGCCCAGTCCAGAGTGAACTTCTGCACTGAGAAGGTTTTTCCAACACCAGCCACGCCGTTGGTCAGAACCACTCTGATGGGTCTCTGTTGGTCAGGTAAGGCTTTAAAGATGTCCTGGCACCTGATTGGAGCGTCATGGAGGGCGTCCATCTTGGAAGCTGTCTCCAGCTGCCTCACCTCATGTTGGGTATGAACCTCTTCACTCTGTCCCTCTGTGATGTAGAGCTCAGTGTAGATCCCGTTGAGGAGGGTTCTACTTCCTGTTTCATCACTTCCTTCAGTCACACGTTCACATCTCCTCCTCAGACTGATCTTATGTTCATCTAAAACCTCCTGCAGACCAACATCTGCTGAAAGAAAGAAAAACAATGAGACTAAAGAGAAAGAAAACTCTTCAATGTCTGAACAACACAAGAAGTCCAGTTTTCAGAAATGAGTCCATCAGCAGACAGATGTTCAGTCTTACTTTGTACACAGCTGCTCTGACTGGCTGTCTGCAGTCCAGCTCTGCTTCTGGATCTTTCTCCACACTGTGCAGAAGCTCTGATGGTGACACAGAAAAGTCAAAGTGGAGATACTTCTGTACACCTTTGATTAGACTCATTATAAAAAGGAAAACAAAGTTTGAACACAGTCATGTTTCCAGTTCACTGACTTACATTTATTCCATGGACACTCACTCTAACCTGAACCACAGCTACAACCCAACATTGTTGAGGCCTCATCTCCTCCTTTCCTGACTGTAGAGCTTAAATATGCAACAACCAACAAATAAAAGAATTTGGTTCATTTCAAAGAAATTCACACGGTGACCAAGTAAAGTAACCGTAGTAAAGGAGACAACATCCCGTTGATGGTGGGATTATTTGAAAGATTTGCTTTAGTCACGTCACCAAATGCAGTTGAACCACCCGTGGATCCATGTTTGACCATCTACCACTCTGAGCTCTGCTTTTAATCATTTTATTATTATCATCATTCATTCATTCATTCTTTGGAGGGGGGCTATTTCCTAATGCCGCCCTAATAAGGTGATGTTCAAGGGGAAATATAACAGAAACTCTTTCAGTGTTATTCATGAATAAATTAACAGATAAACTGTGAAGAAGAAGAAAACTGAGATTTAAAGGAGAGAGTGAGAAACTTGATCATCCATCCTCATAATCCATGTTTATCAGTATCTGCTGTGACCATCCTGCAGTAATAACTACAAGTCTACATTTCTGTGACTGTTGATCAATCACAGCAGGAATCTGAGCTCATCTCTGCACACAGAGCAGCTTCAGCTCTGGGATAAACTGCTCGCTTCACGTCCTTCTCAGCTCACAGACACTCATCCTGATATTTTCCTTTAACATTTGATGGTATAATTCATCTGAGTTTACACTTTATCTGCATAAATACAGAAAAACAGGCCCAAACACCATAAACCATCAGTTTCACCATGTAGAATATATTGTTGTTTCCTTGCTTTTCATTCAGAGAAAAACTCTGATTTTGATTTTCTCTGTTCTCTTTGCCACAGCCCATCCCAGCAGCAGCTGAAGCAGCTGACTGTCACAACACTGAATAACCTGGCTGGCACACATGTTAATGTTAGCCATTTAAATATTAGCAGTTAGCTGAGGCCACAAGAAGAAGAAGCCCTAGAAGAACAATGGATGATAAGATTAGATTTTCAAGACTAGGCAGAGACGTGTTTTCCTTACTGTCTCTGTTTTTGTCTCACTATATAATGTTGTACAGCCCATTTGAGGGTTATCCTCTCTGTGAACCAGATGCTTGATTTCACACAGAGGTCCACCAACTGAATTTGATCAATTATGGAACGATTTACCTCGACAGGCTCCTTCACTCGCTGCTTTTAAACCTCCTTTCAAACACACTTTTACTCCCTGACCTTTGACCCAGTGTGACATGTTGACTCACTACCTCAGACAGCTTAAAAATAGTCTTTTTGTTTTTTGGTGCTGCCTAAAAGAACCGTAAAATATCTGTCCTATATACAGTTATGTTCGTATATTTTTGTACTACATCAGGAAACTCAAAAATATAGTTTGTAATATTTTAATCCTTATTTTTAAAACTGTTTTTGTCATTTTTCTTCTCCCATTGCATCAAAAATCATTATTTACACTGAATAAATGAGTCAGCAGCTCTCTTACATTGTTGCTGCAGGTTCATTACTGAACTGTCGAGGTTCTCCTTTGGACCAGTCACTCCTCACAGACACACAGCTGGATGCTGCAGATCCTGCTCCATCCTCTTCCTCCATCTTCTTGATGTCAGGGTGGAGTTAGTCTGAGAGGCAAACACACACACTCAGAGGTGCTGTTGTACTGGAAGCATCACACTGACGGCATCACTCTTTTGTGCACCCGTGCAGTGGGTCAGCCTAATGCGCTATTAATCCTTGCGGCGGATAAGACCTATGCGCTTCTCTTTTGTGCACCCGTGCAGTGGGTCAGCCTAATGCGCTATTAATCCTTGCGGCGGATAAGACCTATGCGCTTCTCTTTTGTGCACCCGTGCAGTGGGTCAGCCTAATGCGCTATTAATCCTTGCGGCGGATAAGACCTATGCGCTTCTCTTTTGTGCACCCGTGCAGTGGGTCAGCCTAATGCGCTATTAATCCTTGCGGCGGATAAGACCTATGCGCTTCTCTTTTCAAACCCTTGCGGCGGGTTAGACCTAAAAAGTGTTTTCTCACCCTCAGTCGTCTTTTGCTGGTTGTTCAGGTCATCTGGCTGGACCCCAACGTCGTGGACCAGGCCCGGCCTGGATACGAATTTACGCCCAGGGCTTTCACCTCTACCTGGAGAGGGCTGTCGACAGACTTCAGTTCTGGCTTTTCCACGACGTCAGGATGCAGCAATCAGACCTTATTGGAGTCACAGAAACGTGTCTGGTGTTTCCATCTCTAGGCTCGAAGGACCAATTTAAATGACAGAGGATTTCTTTAAATCACCCTGCCGTTCTTCAGCTGAGACGTCTTAGTTAGAAAACACACAAACACTGCAGTGCCATTTTTACTCGCGAGGGCAGCCATGGACGCACGACCTGCCAACCGCGACTGTCTGCGACCTTTATTTATACAAGATTGTCTGTATGTGTGTGTGTGTTGTGTGTGTGTGTATGTGTGTGTGTTACATAGATAACATCACTTCAGTAGCGGGACTTCCCCTTTTCTACATCTGTATGTTCAGAACAACAGGATGCGATTAGTATCTGCAGAAGTTTAGCACACAGGTTTCTAGGCAAAAGGTCGTGTATAAATATGCTTAACTGATAAATATAAAGAATACATTTCATGTAACTGATCAAAACATAATTATCTTCTGACATCCGGCCCTGTTTATCAGAGAAATGAAATGTACAATTTATCAGTGAGTAACTACTTGTTTTTCACATTTTCAGTTACTACATCATTAGTTACATTTCATCTTCATGAAACCAATAGGAAAGGAAACCTTATGATCTTCAATGATTCCAGTACATTTGCATATGCTGTGAATGATAAACTTATCATCTGTGAGATTGCAACTTTTAAACAAGGAATAACTCAAATAAAGAAAACAAAATAAAATCAGGAAGAGTCCAACGACAATCAACAGTCTCTATAGCATCTGAAGCCATGTTTAAAGAATGTACATTATCTGGTACGTAGGTGCAGCATGTGGCGTTTGTGTTGAATAAAACACAATCCTCCTTTATCAGCCAAAATCATGTGCAGTGCTACACGATGATGCATTACAGCAATTCTGAGAGCGGCTATTTCTTGATGTTTTCCCTCGGTGACCTTGCAGGATGCTTTGAGAAACAAGCCAAATCTATAGTCCAGTATCTCACTTCTGAGAGCATGTTTTCCAACTCCTGCCCACAGGAAGAGTGAGTTGAGTACCTTTTGTCCAATTGTCCAGAGTTTGAATTCTTCAGGTACATCGGTTTCCCAGGTTGAGTCATGTGGTCTGACTGTTGAAGTTGAGCGTTTCTTCCTGGATCAGGATGACGATGTTGTTGTTGTGCACTTTACAAAAGTCACTCTGAAGGTGGTCGGAGATCAGAATTAGTGCACCTGTTCCAGGGTGTTTCCCATATATGGTTGTGTTAATGTGCTCGGCATGTGCGAGCAGACGTAACTCTGTGGTTTTGTTAAACACATATCTGTATCAGGCATTTTTCATCCATAGATGGATGTGATCTTGTGTCATGTCCATTAGGTATAAGTTGTCATACGTCCATCTTCTCTTTCTTTCTCGTGGCTCGGCTGCTGTTGGCATCAGCTGGGGTCCTGTAAGGGTGAGCCTTGTAGTCAAGGTAACCACCAGGGTTCCCCTTCACACCTACACCTGGCTGCCTAAAGTTGATCGGATAGAGAGCGGAGTGCGGGCTTACCCCACGGGGGCCCAAGAATTGCACTTACCACCCTCACCCCCGAAACAACCAGGCATAGGCGCTTCCTCCTTGGTGTCGGGGCTTCCCGGGACCTCAACCTTTTTGCAGTGGCTCTGATGTATCCCAGATGGTCTCTCTGCAATTTTACAGGCTATGGGTGTTGTCAATAGCACTTGGTTTCAACCTGCAAGAGACTGGAGAGTCTTACGGCAGTTTATTGTTCAAAACAATATCCTTATTTTCTAGTAGTTTTGCCATCCATTCTGCCAGAGCTGTCTCTCCGACAGATTTTTCTAAGGGTCACTTTTTGCAACTGAGATTGCATCTGCTTTTTACACTAGATAAATCTCTGGCCATTTTGTGAATAGATCTATAATCACTAGAGTATAAAAGTGTGTATTAAGGACCTGGACTATCCGCCCTGAGGACACATGGGTCACCCCGTGTGTCACTAATGCTGCTGTTCTGCACAGGGACATAGGGATTTAGGAAGTATTGGTCTTCCTTCACAAGTCATTAAATCATCTTTTAGTTGTGCTCCACACTTCTAACCATTTCTTCTGTTCTATGGTTGGTGCTGCTTTCTGTCCATCCTTAAGAACATCAAGTGGTATTTGCATAGAGGATGCAGACATTAATATGTCTACAGTTCGTTGTGCGGCCAATTTAGCACATATGACTGCTTTGAGTTCTGCACTCTGAGCGGAGTATGAGGATGTTAGTGGTTTCACTTTTTATGACTATTTTTAGACGCTGAGCCGGGTTGTGGTGTGCTGTAAATGTCAGCACGTGGCTTTGTCTCCTCATCTAATTCTCGCATACAGCAGTGTGGATGACCTTCTTCGGGTGAGGCCAAAAGTGTGCTCGGGTTCAAATGACCACACTTCTGGATTCTAATGTGAGATTGTGACAACAAGATTCCAACATACGACAGTTGTCTTGCACGTGTGAGGCAGGACAAATTGGCTTGGAGTAAAACTGAAGCTACTGCTGTCAAAACTGCTTTCATGTAAGTAGAAAGGGTTACCATAGTCAGGCAATGCTAAAACTATATTTGTCCATAATGCTAGTTTCAAGTTACTGTATGCTTCTTTTTCTCCATTGTAGATGCAACACTACATCTTTATTTAAAGCATTTTAGGTCATTTCTATTTTTTTCCAACGAATTCACACATCTCACACATCTTACATATTTCAAACTTTTAAGTTAGAAAAGAAAACTAGGCATTGTCTACAGCTCATAGCTCACAGCTCCAAAACTAGGTATTAGTAAGTCATATGCCTAATCATTATGTGTCACTGTGATCCACAAGTATGATCACAAAGTTATTTTTCAAACCAACAAAACAAACAAACAAAAACAAAAACAAATTGCCGATGTCATTAAGGCTTTACACACGAGTCAGGACGCAAAAAGAAAAAAGTTGCTGCCAGTAACAAAGCAGAAATGTGAGGAAAAAATCTGAGCTCACAGCTGCATGTGTGAGCTTTTAATATGCAGCTTCTGCTCTAAAAGACAAATGAAATAAAAATAAAAAGTGTGTAACTTGCTCATTAGCTTAGTAGTGTCCACATATTTATTTCTGCTTCTCAAACCTGTAGCTTCAGCTGTTGTATACAGGGTTTGGCTTAGTAGTTGTTAGTATAGGATTGCTCTTCATCACAACAAAGTCTCATCTAGGATGACAGGTTTACAAGCAGGTCAAGTGTCTCTATGCACTTGATTAGATTAGGTATTTTCCTTATTTTCTTCATCTCATATATCATTGTACTGAGTTTGAGCAAACCTTAAGCTTGAATCAGACTACTTTTAACAATTATCCACCTCACATCATAACTGACTGAGGTGCCTCTTATTATTTAATATTAATATTATTAATGTTATTTTTTTATAACAGCAATAGTACATTACAATATTTATTAGTATATTAGAACATACTACTATACTACTAATATACACAAATTATCATTTTATATTTTATTATGTGTCCATCCAGGGCTTGGGGGTGATCTGCAGTTTCACCCCCTCCCAAGCTGGAGACATCTACCTTCTCACACTGTCCTTGGCTGAACAATGACGCAGCCTTAATATACCTTATGCATCTCTCTATTTTATTTTAAAATGTTTTCGTGTGAATTATCTACTTTCATTCATTCTATTCATTCTGAGCATGGTTATTTAACCAATTTTGTTTCATTTGGTAATGCCAATTTAAAGGTTGCTATGCTCCCTATTATTAGTTTGAATATAGTAGAGATAAGCTCTAATTTGATTTAAACTTTTGTTTATTCCACTTTATTCCTAAGAGTATTTATATATATATATATATTCAGTTGGGTCTGTATCCAACCCTTTTTAAGCTTCTACTTTGATTTCCAATCTGTAATTTAACCAGGGATTATTAAGTACTTCCTAGTCTGAACTGCTTCTTTGTTTCTTACAGTCACGTACAAAATGTCCCTCTTTTCCACATCTCCAGTATGCAGTTTTAAAGCTATTTTTTGGTGTGTGTATAGGCCTACCTCTACCTCTTGCTGTTCCACTAAGCATTCCTCTTGCGAGAGTTTTCCTTTCTTTTTTAAGTTTTTTGTTTCTGCTATTTCTTGCAAAAGAGCTTCTTTCAACTGTGTAAGTGTTGAGGGGCTGCATTTCCCTTCCCAAGTGGGACATTTTGTTTTCTTAGGATTTCTCCATCTACAAGCACTGATTTGTCCGGCGCCTGGACATTTCTTTTCTAACCACTGCTCGTCAGCAGTGAGTTTTGTGGGCTGATTCCCCATTGTTACAACACAACTGCAGAGCTTTCTCTGGTATGAGACTCAGGAGTGGTTGCTGACACGCCCTTCTACTCCGGGACTACTTCCGCGGAACGGTGTCAGTTTTACGGGACAGAATCCAACCTACTTTTCCTTTGTCACCAGTACTTCAGCGTCTTACAGCAAATAAAACAACAATAGCAACTGGAAGCAACTCAGCAGCGTATTGTGCTGTAAAATTAGTTTACCTCCAACAGACAGAAAAATGACATACAGAAAACACATATATTCACTCTTGTTTCTTTACGCGCGCGGGTCCTTGCGGCGGACCAGGCCAGTTTTAACTTTTGTGCACCCGTGCAGTGGGTCAGCCTAATGCGCTATTAATCCTTGCGGCGGATAAGACCTATGCGCTTCTCTTTTGTGCACCCGTGCAGTGGGTCAGCCTAATGCGCTATTAATCCTTGCGGCGGATAAGACCTATGCGCTTCTCTTTTGTGCACCCGTGCAGTGGGTCAGCCTAATGCGCTATTAATCCTTGCGGCGGATAAGACCTATGCGCTTCTCTTTTCAAACCCTTGCGGCGGGTTAGACCTAAAAAGTGTTTTCTCACCCTCAGTCGTCTTTTGCTGGTTGTTCAGGTCATCTGGCTGGACCCCAATGTCGTGGACCAGGCCCGGCCTGGATACGAATTTACGCCCAGGGCTTTCACCTCTACCTGGAGAGGGCTGTCGACAGACTTCAGTTCTGGCTTTTCCACGACGTCAGGATGCAGCAATCAGACCTTATTGGAGTCACAGAAACGTGTCTGGTGTTTCCATCTCTAGGCTCGAAGGACCAATTTAAATGACAGGGGATTTCTTTAAATCACCCTGCCGTTCTTCAGCTGAGACGTCTTAGTTAGAAAACACACAAACACTGCAGTGCCATTTTTACTCGCGAGGGCAGCCATGGACGCACGACCTGCCAACCGCGACTGTCTGCGACCTTTATTTATACAAGATTGTCTGTATGTGTGTGTGTGTTGTGTGTGTGTGTATGTGTGTGTGTTACATAGATAACATCACTTCAGTAGCGGGATTTCCCCTTTTCTACATCTGTATGTTCAGAACAACAGGATGCGATTAGTATCTGCAGAAGTTTAGCACACAGGTTTCTAGGCAAAAGGTCGTGTATAAATATGCTTAACTGATAAATATAAAGAATACATTTCATGTAACTGATCAAAACATAATTATCTTCTGACAGTTTCTAAAGTTCTCATTGATCATTTCATGGAGTTTCTGTGGGAAACACTGTCCTGTGACGTATGTGTTATGGTGAGGGTCATGAGGGCTAACCAGCCCCACTCCTTACTCCTCATATTTCAGCCTGAAGCACAAGAACAGCCTCAACCGAACCAGGAGGCTGTAACCTCAAAGGGACTTCATGGTTAGAAATAAAGGTTCAATGAAATGAAGCAGATCATAAAAACATGAGTTCCAACTTTAAAAGAAGCATCCACACGATGACGGCACAGCAGAGGAGCACTTTCTCTAACACACTGATTCAGTTCCACTGACACAAGGACACACACAGGAAGGCACACACACACAAGCCTTTATAAGAAACAACACAATCATCTGCGCTTGTCAATCCAAGTCCTTAGCCCATGAGTCCGCGGTATCACACCACAGATATTCCCTTACTTTGAAAAAATAAAGACAGTTTTCAGAACAGACCTGATGTTTATGCTACAGCCTGTTTACCAATATAATCAATATCAGATATTAGAGCAACAGAAACCTCGGTGATCAGGACGCTGGGGCTGAGAACAGGAAGTGGCTCAAACGTCACAGTTTCATGACGTCAGCCTGAACTCCACTCACCGAGTTTCTGTCGCCGTTGTAGTTTTTAAAGTCCCGTGATAAAGGCGGGTCTTTCTGTGGATCCGCACGCTCATTGGCTAATAGCTCGAGATTGACACATCGTTATCCAATGAGCGTGCGGGAACTTCCGACATAAAGTTGTTTCCTTTGAAAAACCAAAGTCTGATTATTTTTGCCTCCACTGACGGAGCCTGTTGTTCCCGCCACAGAGACACAGTAATGTCAGAGCGGTGTTAACACTCACCCTGCCTCAGCACAGCTCTCACTCTCCTCCTGCTCTCTCACACTAAACGGAGGCTCAGCTAAACTCACTTCCTCTCTACTTACAGGAAACCAGCGCTCAGAGGAGCCGAGCGGCCTCACATTTCACCCACAGACACGAACAGCGTGGAATTATTTTATGTCATAAGAAGAAACATATTCATGTTAACACTCACCTACTTTCACTTTCACTGCTCCTCCCTAAACACAGAGGATGCTGGGACTTGTAGTTTTTTTCCCTTCCGGTGCGGTCTTCCTCTTTGTTTGTTTGTGTTCAAGTTATTTCGATCATGTAAACATCAACAGAACACGTGAAGCCACACAGAGTTTGTATGTCGAGGTGGGTAGGAGGTATTAAATTCTGTTCTGTTGAATTCTTTTGGAAAGAGAAAGACTTCCTACTCCGAGTGGTCAAAGCTCAAAAAATGATCTTTATTGTACATTTCGGAGAACTGCAGACACGAGCACGTACCCCAGTTCTAAAAGCATTGCCAGGCAAAATACGTATATATAGTTCTGCTATACGTCACACACAGACACACACAGTTTCGATCTAAACAACTCCTTCTGGTCTGACTAATGTGTGTTTGTGTTACTTAGTTCTTCTTCTGTCTCGTTTCCTGTATTTTATTAATATGCCTCTGCAGCTCTGCACTAAACTTCCTGTTTCTTAACTTCCCCTTACTAAAGCCTCTGTTGCTAGGTGACCTGTAACCCTCTGACCTAGTTCTTTGCCACATCTGGCCTTGGTTTATAAAAGCCTTTATTATTAAAACACATGAAACAATATAATCAGAAAATAAGCACTAAGAATATATATTTATTTTATAACCCAGTGGTTCCCAAACTTTTTTTGCTAGGCCAATTTGTTTTACAAGAAAAATGTTTTCGCCCACCTCATGCACGCACAAACACATCCTCCAACCACACACACCCATATTTTGCTCCATTGTGGTTTATTTCACACCTCAAACATTTAGGAAACAATTAAGCAAATACAAGTAAACTGCAATAAATTACAGGTAGTAATAAAATAAACTCCTAACTCTTTTACGCGTTTTCACAGCTACACGGGTATTTGTGAAAACGCAGTTGTTTCGTCCACACATAAACGGCGATTTTCTAAAACTCCTTTTTTGCGTTTACGTGCTGTGAGTACAAGAAAATAATTATTAGAATGTAATGTGTTAAATTTGCTTAGATGAGAGGGTCTAGCAGTAGATCAGATGAATAGGAAAGGATGTGTCTGTGTGTTTCAGTTTGGCTTTGCTGTAGCCCGAGAGTGTGTGTAATTGTTTAGAGATAAAGGAATTTATGGACACTGGGGGTCTGCCTGCAATAAAAGGAGACAGGAAGCTACAGTTGGGGATGCTTGTACCTTTAATAAAAGCTCATAATTGCCATAACTTAGAAGTAGGTTTGCAGGAGACTCCACCTGATGTGTAAATGTAAGACAACAGAGGCCAACGACCCAGTGGATGCTGAGTGGGGGTCTCAATATTTGTAATATGTTAACTCTGTTTTCTATGTTGTGTAGAGGAATTTGGTGTAGCTTGGGTGAGGAGATTACTTTTATGACCCCCAGGAAGTCACGTATACAGAGACACACACACACGGTGTTTTGATTGTTACGACACACCCACACCTACATACACACAGTCACTCACGTGCACTCACATAGACACACGGGTACGCGCACACACAGGCACTCACGTGCTCGTGCATACACACAGACACACAGAGTTGGCAGCCCACCATGGGGGTTTTATGATGGGGTCACTTCTATAAAGCTGGCTGTAACTAACAAAGAGGTGGAAGATCTGCAGAGGAACACCGGCCTGGCACATCTCCCCTTCTAGAAGATGCTTAAATGAAGATGAATAAAGATGAATAGAGGTTTTGTGAAAATGACTACTGAGTCCGGTGATGTCTCTGGATGCCTGAGGAATAAAAAGAACCGGGGTGAAACTGATTTTGCAACAGGACGACAAACAGGCCAGACTTTGGCTTAAAATTTGACAGCTTCACCTCTCATTCTGTCCTCATCCTGAGAAGAAGCTTAAAGGACAGTCAATCTCCTGACGAAGACAGAAGACAGACAGATCACCGTGTACTTGAAGAATTGACAGCAGGCAAAAAGACAGTGCAACTAACCTATAACACTGAAGACTCCAGCAGCAGCATGTAAGAAAACACTTGATGCAACATGCACTCTGAATTACATGCTGGGAAGAACAGTGGGATAAATAACTGTGTGAAAGCACTGGACAGCACTGGACACCGAGTTTCATATTTGCCATGCTGGGACTAATCCTGGAAGAAAAGACTGAAAAGATCAAGAGAGAAGCAATGGAGAGAAGAAACAGCTGATTTGGGCCTGTGTTGATCTGTGAGGCCACACAGCTGATTGAGCACAGGGACGAGGACGAGTGAAAGGTGAATCTGGGGTAATATAGTGAAAGCATGTGGGAACATTGGATTGAAAATTGAGACTGAACTCATGGAGGTTTAGGAATGTTCACAACATCACAACAAAGAGGTGAAAAAAAAGAAGAGAGAGATAAATAAATAAATAAACTAACAATTACATTAATGAATAGAAAACACACATATACAAATTGTTACATGTAAAATTATTTTTTGGAGAGAATCAGAAGTGAGACAATTTGAATCCACAGCTCAGTGCAAAGATGCAGGAATTAAACCTGATTATAAAACACATATGCAATGAAGAATCAGCTTACACTTAATATTGATATGAACACACAACAAACATGCAACGAAGACATGCTTACATCTATGAATGTGAAGACATAACATAAATGCGAGATTTAACATACTTAAAGCTTGAAGTGAGGAATAACTCAGGAAAGTTCCCTGACAATAGAGTGATTTTTGTGAGGAGGAAAAAGTGATTAAAAGCTTAAAGCAGTTTTAAAATAGTGAATTAGAGGTGCTTTTGTGCCAATTGAGCAAAACAAGTGATTACTTTAGGAAGAAAATAAAAATAATTGAATCATGTGGTAAGGTTTTAAATATGCATTTCTCTTGTCAGGGTAACTTATTGAGATATGACTCAGTATGCAAATGAGCTGAAATGAGTGGTGACAGAGAAGCTTCCTGTCTGGCTGTGTGTGTGAGGCTTTCAATGAAGGAAACACAGCAGTGACTGAGAAGAATTACTTGGTGAAACATACAATGGTAAAATACAGGATAATTAAATAAAGTGTTCAGGTCTGTCCAGAAGTGCAGATTTGGACAAGAAAATTAGAATTTAGTGATGATAGATTGTTATGACATCTTTAGAAAGGGCTTAATGGGAATATAAATGCTGTGCAAACTGTGCGGCTTTTAACAAGATTTTCTGTGTATTTAGCAGGTGAAATTATGTAATTTGACCTCAGATTGTCAGGACGCTGAAGAACCTGAGGCCAAGCACTGAAATATGATGTGAGGAAAATGAACAGAGGGAGTGATTTTAATTCTGATTTCAGATTATGTATTAATTAAGCCAAGAGTCGGGCAAAACCTTTGTGGCCCTGAAGTTCTAATCCCCATAACATATTGATACATTAATAAGCAAAACCTTTCTGTGATTAAGATTTTTGGGGTTGTTGTTTTAGTGATGGATTGATTCTAACAGGTTTGGGTTGTTTTCTTATTTTAATAGAGGGAGTTTTATTAAACATGGACATGTCTACAATGGGCCTTTAAAATGGTAACAGTGCACTTAGAGAACACCTGTCAGGTGATTATGTTTTGTATTGTGATGAGCTAATAATCAGCTCTCTTTTTCTCATTTTTGTTCTAAGCAGGCCTGAACGATTGAATTAACAGCGCTGTAAAATTTTCGGAAGAGCAAATATAAGGTGAGCTTTTCCAGATTACAATGGGCTGAGGAAAAGCCGACCTGTGGGAACTGATGAGTTTGAGTTCCTGTTTAAAAGGATTGGAGCGAGTCAATCCAGTTAAAGATTATAAAGAACTCTTTTTGTAAAAAATAAAACATGAATGAGCTCATGTTGCTGAGGGTGGAGCATCTGATTATTTGCGCGGGAGTCTCCACTATCAGCAATATCTGGTGTGCATGCGTGTGAGTGAATGTGTGACTGAACTGTGATGGACTGACGACGTGGACCAAAGGTTTGACTGACCTGACACTGAGACAACGACTGGACCAAGGTTAGGATGAATAAAGGTTGACAAACAATTCACCACGTAGGAGAATAGTGAGAAGGAGACTGGAAGGTTGACATAAGTTGGGAGCTGCAGACTTTTTTGGGTTGCTGATGTTTGCTTTAAGGAAATTTTGTGTTATTGACTGGGTTTAGATTATGGTAGTAAATTATATAGTGGGGACAATGCCAAATACTAAAGGGGAGAAAATGTTGGACGTTACTCATGTTACTATTAACAAAAGCAGGCCACTGTAGAAGTCAATTAAATTTTATAGAGGAAAATAACTAGAACCAAAGTAATATTTATGAGTCACATAGGGGATCGCTAGACTTTTCATATAAAAATGCAGTTATAGGATAACAAACACTTGTCCAAGCGACCAAGTTTTTTTTCCCTTTAAAACAGTAAATTATTAAAAGAGCTGGTACTGGAGAAAAACAGAAGCAAAGTAAGGAAAGCAAATTTATTTTGGTTAAGTCTGATAAATAAAATTGAAATGTACCATTACATTAAGAGGAGCAAAATGAAATCAAAATATGGAAAATTGTGTATGAAGAACACGACTGATAACTGTTCTGTCTTAAGTTTTGTTGTAACACAGATTGTATTACAAGTGGGAAAATTGAGTTTTAAAATGAAGTTAACAATAGGTTTTGTTTCTAGGCAGCTCTGAGTGGAGCCAGGGGTTTAAAAGATTTAACATGATGATTTTATTCCTGAACACAGGTTTGGAGGTCCGGAGGAAGTATACCCGAGAGGAGAATTGCTGAGGTTTTTAGAGAAATAATATGACTAACCTTTTTCTTTTAATTTTCTAAGAGTTGGTGAAGTATTTTCAGTTTCAATAGCTGGTCTTTAGCTTATTTGACACATAGAATGTGTCAAGAAGGGGATTTTGGGTTTAAATTGAAATAAGGGGCTTTAGGATCATTTTATGACCTTCTGGGTGTTTGATATTTTAGCTATGATAAAACTTACTCATAAGTAATTGCTTTTATGCTTAAACTTAATTGATTGAAAATGTTTGTTTTCTCTTTGATCTTTTATAATGATTTTCTTACGTGAAGAGATGATCTATTGTGAAAGGTGACAGAGTAGTAAAAGATAAGAGAAGAAGAGAGCTTCTTAAAATGTGTCGCTTACCCAAAAGGAATAACATTGAAGATTATATATGTATAAATGATTGTTTATACACACATTGCAATTGTGCTCATAGGAGTTGTCACTCGGTCAAGTGAAGGTCAAAAACGTCGCTCAGCGTGACTGACTGAACTGATATATTGTAGGGATGACTTTGAGTGCTGATGATGGATAAATGCCAACACGCTTACACACATAATCAGACTAATCCTTTTGATTAGAGAGTCCCGAACATGATAGGTTGAACCAAGTTTGAAGAATTAAGAGAACAATTGATGAACATAATAGGTTATGGAGGCGTAGCAGGGAAAGGTGTTTTGTTTCCTTTACAGGAGATTTCCGGACCACAGCAAGAATCACCAAGGGGGTGGTGAGAATCCAGGAAGCACCAGACCGAACGGAACCAACCAGAGAAAGGGGGACCCGAAAAAGAAGAACAGAGCACAGAGAACCACAGTTCCAGCAAATGTGTTGTTTAGGAGACTAAAAGCTCATTAGACACAGGTTAAATGTGAGCATAAAAGTAATGAAGAGTAATGAGAAGGACTTTAGTAATAGTTTGCAGGATTTCTATGTCATGTAAACTGCCCAAGAATAGTGTTAAGGCTGGATATATGTTACCCATAGAGGGGGTGAAAAACCAGGAGTAAATTTTAAATTTGAACTCTATAGAAGCTGTTTCCAAAGAGTGATAAAAGTAATGTAGGACCTTTTACCAGAAAAAGCTAATTATATTTGTTCGTAGATCACAGTAGTTATTGAGGGAATGAGTTAATTATATTAACTAATAGAATTAGGTCTGTTAAGAAATAAATATATATTGTTAATGCTTATTTGCTGATTAGATTGTTTTATGAGAGGCCAGACTTGACTAGGTCACAGGCTGACAGCAAACTGCATATTTTTACAGAATATGAAAAGCAGACAGAGAGTGAAACTAAGTTCAGATGAAGGGTGACAGGTTGCCCTGGCAACAGACCTCAGAAAGGGCAAGTTATTGCAAGCTGCACAGGAGGTTTTAGTGCACAGGCATGTTAATAAATCAGACACAAAAAAGAGGAACTAAGTAAACTGAGTGTGTGTGACGTGCAGCGGAACTATATAACCATGCTGGCTACTAATGTTTTCAGACTTGAGCTGGTGTTTCTGTGCTAAGTCTCCATTTTCCGGAAAATGTAAAATTAAGGATCATTTTTGAAGTTAGACCACTTAGAGCCGTTTCTTTCTTGGCCGTTAAGGAATACAAAGAACTGGATTTAATACCATAATATCCTATTAGAGTGATTAGAGCACGCTGTAGGTATTACAGGTACTGTGCTGCAGTGGTTTGTATCATATCTATCTAATAGACTCCAGTTTGTGCATGTAAATGGAGAGTCCTCTTCACACACTAAGGTCAATTATGGTGTTCCACAGGGTTCAGTGCTAGGACCAATTCTGTTTACATTATACATGCTTCCCTTAGGCAGCATCATTAGAAGACATAGCATAAATTTTCACTGCTATGCAGATGACACGCAGCTCTATCTATCCATGAAGCCAGGTAACACACACCAATTAGTTAAACTGCAGGAATGTCTTAAAGACATAAAGACCTGGTTGGCCGCTAACTTTCTGCTTCTTAATTCAGATAAAACTGAGGTTATTGTACTCGGCCCTGAAAATCTTAGAAATATGGTATCTAAGCAGATTCTTACTCTGGATGGCATTACCTTGGCCTCCAGTAATGCTGTGAGGAACCTTGGAGTCATTTTTGACCAGGACATGTCCTTCAACGCACATATTAAACAAATATGTAAGACTGCTTTCTTCCATTTGCGCAACATCTCTAAAGTTAGAAATATCCTGTCTCAGAGTGACGCTGAAAAACTAGTTCATGCATTTATTACTTCCAGGCTGGACTACTGTAATTCATTATTATCAGGAAGTCCTAAAAACTCCCTGAAAAGCCTTCAGTTAATCCAAAATGCTGCAGCAAGAGTCCTGACAGGGACTAGAAAGAGAGAGCAGATTTCTCCTGTATTGGCTTCCGTTCATTGGCTTCCTGTTAAAACCAGAATTCAAAATCCTGCTCCTCACATACAAGGTCTTAAATAATCAGGCCCCATCTTATCTTAATGACCTTGTAGTACCATATCATCCTATTAGAGCACTTCGCTCTCACACTGCAGGCTTACTTGTTATTCCTAGAGTATTTAAAAGTAGAATGGGAGGCAGAGCCTTCAGTTTTCAGGCCCCTCTTCTGTGGAACCAGCTTCCAGTTTGGATTCGGGAGACAGACACTATCTCTACTTTCAAGATTAGGCTTCAAACTTTCCTTTTTGCTAAAGCATATAGTTAGGGCTGGACCAGGTGACCCTGAATCCTCCCTTAGTTATGCTGCAATAGACGTAGGCTGCCGGGGATTCCCATGATGCATTGAGTTTTTCCTTTCCAGTCACCTTTCTCACTCACTATGTGTTAATAGACCTCTCTGCATTGAATCATATCTGTTATTAATCTCTGTCTCTCTTCCACAGCATGTCTTTGTCCTGTCTTCCTTCTCTCACCCCAACCGGTCGCAGCAAATGGCCCCGCCCCACACTTCTGCCTTTATATACACTTTATCCAAAATACTGGCTCACACCACCAAATCAATGCACAAAGCTGGGTCCACAAGGACATGGATGAGCGTGTGTGGAACTGAAGGAACTTGACTGACCTGCACTGAACCCTGATCTTGCTTTGTGGACTGAGTTCATTGATTTGTAGGGTGAGCCAATACATGTGACAATTAAAGTGTAAGTAGCTGAAGCAATTTTTAACAAACGGGTAAAAGAAGGAAAAAAAAATCAAAACTGTTGCACTCAAAAAACCTATTGGACAGAGACAGCGTCTTGCAAGATGGCAAAAGAGCTTGTCTTCATTGTTGTTCGTCTTGTGTAAATGTCCAGAAAGCATGGGCCATGGACCGTCTGTGGAGACACAGGTAACAACACATTGGTCACTTAAATTATACAAGAAATTCACTAAAAATGGCAAAAACAGTTACCTAATTTGAAGTTTTCCACTCAAATTCAGTAAGCCGCTGGAGGAAAGTTGTGACATGAGGGTTAATGTGAACAACCTTTCGCTTCACAGTGGTCCCAGTCTTTCTGCTTGTCCCAACCTTGGAGGTACATTTTGTTCCCTCTTCAGGGTTTATCCTTACAAAAAACCTTAAAACATGCCACAATAAATAGTAACATACAGTAACATTGAGTTGTGATTTGAAATAATGAGTTACTTAGGGATAATTTATTCATCATCTATCACTATTAGCTAACTGTTCAAACATACCTCTGAATTAGTTCCAATGTTGCACACGCTGACTCCTGGTATTCCAGGTTCAATACATAGAATGAACCAAAGAAGACTGACATCGCATCAGCAAAGGTGTTCTCTTTGTCCAGCTCAACAATTACACGTCCCTCTGCACTCACCATCCAGCAGGTGGTGGTCATTGAACTTTGTCCTTAAATGTATAGGGGCAACATGTTGTAATTATGCAACATAAATTTATTTCAATACTTCACTTCTTCACACTGTCTAGATAGCCATAAAGCAAATAGCTACGTACAGTTAATTATTAAACATAAGTCCATTTTAACTATTAGAATTGTACATAATTGGGAATTATTCTGCACATTAAACACACCTAACAAAGAGTCAGCCCAATTAAATTACCGGAGATGAATCAACTGTATGGTTATTTTGGAGTTTATAGTTTGTGCTGCTGTTAAACTTTACAGTATTGACTTCAGTATTTCTGCTGTTGGTGTAGCTAGACTACCATGTTGATCAGTAATATGTAATATGAAATTTGATATTGTTACTTTGCTGGATTCACTGAGACACATGTCCAACAACCTTGGTTTATAAAGGAAATTACAGAAATTTGAGCTACGAAAAAAGAGACTGGATACCTGTGCCAAACAGAAATTTTAATATGGTCTAATCAGCTCTATTTCATAAATGACTTCTTACCAAGCATAATCAGCCTTGGAGCGATTGGCAGGTTGCTCTCTGCTTCAAGGACATCCTGGTAGATGTTTCCTGCCAGAAAAAGGACCAAGACATTTTATGTAACAAAAAACAAAACAAAAACAGGACAGCAAGCAACAGCATTAAACCTAGAGCTGTATGAAAAAAGCTTACGTCTGCTAAGACAAAGAGGGGGTCTTTATCTTCCTTGTAATACTTCATCATGAGAAGTATGGCTGCTGTGCCAACCTTGTTGTTGGTCAAAACTCCCTCACTTTCTATCTGCTGGATGAGTGTCTTTATACCAAGGTTCCATTTGAGCTTCTGGCTGGAGAAATAGTTAATAATCCTTCTGCCTTTGGTTATGAGGGCCTGACCTAAGCGCTCACTGATATCGATGCCTGTGAGTTTGTAAAAGTGGTTCAAAAAACCTTTCAGAGTAAACAAGAATGGCCACTCCTCCTGAATTTCAGCTACTGAAAGTGAGGGACAACTGTTGATAAGCTGCCGCTGAGAAATATATGTGAGGCACATGAAGTCATCCACATCAGGTCTCTCCACAGCTCCAGGTCCTTGTGAATTAAAAATTGTTAACAAGATGTGTTTCTTTTCCTCTAAAGAAGCTGGCGTTTCCCCCTCAGGAAGTTCAACTGGCTGCCAATTTATACAACCATAGCTATCAACAAGGCATCTAACTTTTTTAGGTGAGGTTGCATTACTGTTGGGACTGCAGTCTTCCTCATTCCTGGTTCTCTTTGTTTGATGAAGTCTATGTGTTGTATTATCTCGAATAACATATTCAACTCTAGATTTGATGCTTCTTAGTAGTGAATGATGTCCACAACCCAGTCTTTCTCCCTTTTCAGTAAAATCTGCAAATGTTTGAGGGTATCTGTTTACAATGATTTTAGCAACTTCTTCACAGGATGCATGTTTAGGGTTCCTGCAGTGAACTTGCATGGCCTCCACAACAATTCTAACCATACTTCTCCTGTCCTCTGGATGAGCTCTGTCTCCTCTTGTGATTGCATGCGACAGTCGGAGTGGAAATCTTTCCCAAGGAATCTGTAAGTGTGAGACCCAAGAGCTGGAGTAATGGTTGTACATAGTGGTGGACGTGGAGGAGGAGGAGGAGTGAGGTGGATGGCTTGATGTTTCAGCTGATGCAGCAGGGCAAGGCTCCAGAGTAATGGTGTCATTCAGGTTCTCTGGTCTGTTGCCATCTAAACAAATAAATAAATAAAGATCATTGGAAAAGTTACCTTAAAAAGCTACTATGTCAACAAATATGTCCTCACTAAAAGATGAACCATTCAATTAGGATTGAGTAGTAACGGCAAGGCAGTTTTTGGGGACCTTGTCTGAAGATGAAAAGAAGCAATCCCAGGACTGCAAAAGAACTACAAACTCAAGGTCTTGCATTTAAAGGACCATAAGTCAATATATTTTACAGTATTTCACAATTTCAAACCCTTAGTTGTACCACTACCAATGAAAGGGTAATGGCGTTAGATTTAGTGTCTACTTTTGTTTATGTTTTCCGTGTTAATTATCTACCAGACAATGTGAGCCCCAAAACGCTCTTCAATATTATACTGTCAAAGTACATGTGTAGTATAGTGAAGAGAAAAAAAAGCTAATCAGTGACATATGAGTCTATGAGTGACCTTCAAATCATAGACTCAAGTCTATGATTTGTACAGAACCTACACAAAACCTCCTTTAAATGCAAGAAGTAGTTTACATATTTGAATTGGTGTGAGAAAGGGTTTGAGATCGTCCGCCTCTACAAACACTTTTACTTTTTTGTTGTACACCAATAACGTCCGTCAGATGTTCTACAATGCAGATTATTTTCTCTCTGTCTAGTGTCGGCAGGAGGCTTGTAAGTTCCTCTTCAATTTCCATCCCTGAAAGAGAATTAAGAGGAAACTGAATGGTGTAGGGAGACAACAAAAAGGCCTGCCATGTTATAAAGTGGTGGTGGGTAATAATCCATCAGACTGTCAGCATTTACACAAACACTTCTTTCTGTAGGGCAACGCAAGCAGTGAAGTCCAAGGTCAATGAGGAGTACTGAGTGATGCAACTCGAGCACAAAGTACAATTCAGAATCGTTAATAAGTATAACAGCTATCTTCCCAAAAACCAAGCCATCATCAGTGTAATCTACAATGGAAACATAGCCTTTCACATACTTGGTACCTTTGTAGACAACTGCTGACACATCCAAAGTTTGCCACAGCTTCTTGAATGAGAGCGTTGTAAAGATGATGATTCTAATCTCTTGTTTCTCCAATCATTTGAACTATAGGTGGAAACATTTGGCCCACTGAGAGGTAGGACTGCAGTAACTGATGCCGTTCAGTCTTGCATAAGTTGACGAAGTTATGCAAGACTGAACTTGTACATGCTTTGAAATACGAGTGCTTGCTCTCAAACCTAAGGGTGCACAAACGAATGAGTGGTCCAAAGTGAAGGATAAGCTCTGCATAATGTAACAAATAGTGATGTTTTGCTTTTAAAGCTTTGTCAGGAAACCTACTGTGTCTCAGATATATATAGTCCTCTATGAAAAAAGTTCTTGATTGATTTTGTCCACTTCTGCTTATGGAATATTAAATGAAGACAGTTTGTCAGACAGTATTGCAAGAACATCGTGCATTGCACAGCTGAGAAGATCCTGAAATTCCTCTATGATGCTCTTTATAGTGCTGGTTGGTAAGAGCATTTTAGCCTGCATTTTTAAATGACACAAAGCCAACTGTCTTCTAATAGACTAACTGTGTCTTGTCCTTGTATTATGGCAAATTCCCCAATTTCATGTTGCCTTGACTGCTGAACTGTCTACTTATGTTTTCGAGAAATACGGATGGAAAATGATGTTCGGACACTGAAGTATTTAGAGCAATCTTCAAATGGACATAATACTTTTTTCCCGTCTTTGATGTGAAATCTGAGAGGGGCACAAAGAGTTGTAAAGTTTTGTGCAGCATACCCACATCCAGGAACTTGACAGCTGAGGTCACCAGTGAACTTATAAAACTCCTCCTCAGTGGTCTCCCTTCTTGTTCTGTGATTCCTAGGCATATGTGAATGAAAGGCAGAAAATGTTCTGAACGTGGCAGGACAGTTCTCAGTTCCACAAGAAAGCCTATAGTTAGCTACATGTTTGTGGCTTTTAACATGCAAACTGAACAATATAAATTTGTGTGCACAGAAGCCACAAAATTTACAAATACACATAGTTGCAAAAAGTTCAATGACCAATTACCTTTCCTAAATGACATATGCAATGCAAAACAAAAAAAAGAAAGAAAGAAAAATAAGAGTATTGTCAATAGGGACCAATTCCCAGTTTTTACATGATCAAAATTATTAACAAAAGGCTTCAATAAACAGAAAATGTGTGCTGACAAAAGACAAGAGAGCAGTGCACAAAAAGATATTTGAGCTCGACGCTTTAATGGGTTTAGCCTAAGTCAGCACTCCGCACCGTACAGGTAGTACAAGCACACCTGAAAACACTGACCAGCTAACAGCTTTAAGCATTTGGGCGCAACCTCGTTAGTTCACCGATTCACCTGTTGCAAACGTCCAACTTTCTATCAAGTCTCATAAATCCATCGGCAACTATTACCTAACTAGTCTTTTGAGTCTCCACATTCATAGATATTGATATTTTGTCTTAGCATTTGAATGAAAATAACCTGGCACGGTAGCTTAAAAGTCAAAACAAACAGTAATAAGAACGCATTTCTGACTTCTCTCGAATAAGTGAAAAAACACTTACCTTCAGACTGATTAGCTGGTGTCAATCCAACTTTAATGTTTCCCATGTCAGTCCGTTTTAGGGAAAAAGTGTTAAGTTTAGTTGTTTCATTTACTTTTGAGATACTCCCTCATGGACGAGAAATTTGGAGTCTAGCAGAGTTGTCACGAATAGCATACGATCTTCAGATATAATCCAATCAACCGTGCATTTAACCTGACTGAACTCCATCCAGTTACCTCTGACTACTTCTAAGTTGCACATGTTAACGGTCCGTAAATTATCTCTGTTGTTCTTCCACCATCTCATCATCACTCTGAAAAGCTAAGAAAAGCAGATCAATATTTTCTTCTTGTTGTTATTTAATGGTGGTTGGCAACCAGCGAAAGGAGCATTAGCCGCCTCGATCAATATCTTCTGTCCGCCATTGTTGTTTTGGAAATGTGCGCCATACGTCACGTTGTACGTCAGGTAAAGGTGTGGTCTCGACTATTGCTCTCCCATTGAGATGTGTAACCAGTGCTACACACACCTGTCGCATAACACGCTTTAAAAACGTAACATTCGCTTTAAAAACACAACCCAACGCGCTAAACATGAACAAACAAAAACACCCGTGTTACATTATCATGTATATCCAGGACATCTCTTCTGAACCAAGATGAAGTGGTGCTACAAGGAGAGTGCATTTTATAGCAGTCTGGCCTGCCACAAAATGCACCGCTAAAAATACCGTTTCTGCTTGTCCCAGAATTTATTAAATTTGAGAGTGAAGTTGTAGGACTGATGCTGGTTAGTGGTGTAGGTTTCATGGATGTGACACCTGAACTTGTGTAAAATGACCACCAGACCTCTGGTTAGTTCACTGTAGTTAGGCAGAGGTGTCTTAAAAGTACCACCTTATACAGAAAAAAAGAAGTTCCAGTATAAAAAACAATAAGAAGAGAAAAAAGCTACACCCTGCTAAATGAAGTAACTTTTAAACATTACTCTAAATGTAACATATAGAAAGGAAATCAGTCTAAGTATACGTTACCTAGTAAGTATATTACTAATGCTTCTTGGGGACTACATTGGCCCCCGTTTTAGTATATAGAAGTATACTTGAAATGAACTTTTAGATGTACTTTTTGTTCACTATAACTGTACTAGCATAATGTCCTTTCCAGTCTATAAGAGTATACTTAAAATATACTCTACTCTAACACAATACTAAACTTACAAGTATACTATTGATTGACTTTTTAGTTTATATTTGGCTTACTTCTGGTTGAAACATAGTAATTAAAATCTAGTTGAAAAATATTTTTCACATGTAACAAATCACTCCATTCCCCAGACAGTCAGATAGTAGTTCCAACTAAAGGCTTCCTTTGCAGAGAACTACACTCATAGTTCACGTACCAGAATTATATTGCAAACAGGTGAGAAAATGATTTGAGAGTTGAGGTTTATTAACTATTAACCCTTTTCACTCACGGTTTAAACATTTTTTTTATCCCACTTACTCTGTTCAGAAGGTAAAAGACATTACACAAGAATTTGTGACAAATTCTTGTTTAAAACATCAATTATTTGTTTCATAGTTGTTTTAATTTTACAGTTAAAGCATTGCAATGCTTGCTGGGTATTTCGTTGTACTTCTTAGTATACTTCAGTTATACTTCAAATACTTCAAATAGTGTAGCTGCAACTTACTCAAGTTAAAAATGATGCTGTATATTGTAGTTTACATGTGATACTACTCTCACAATGAATTGCATTTTATGGTAATACACTCTGAATGAGGATTTAGGTAATTACTCTTAGATCTACAGTAGAAAACAACAGAAATCCCAATTGTGTAATAGTATAATCTCAGTAACATCACCAATTGTTACATTTGCTGTATTTTACAGCTGTTTCCATGAGTACGGTGAGTTACCGTAAAAATAATGTAATCTCATGGAATTTTCCCACAATTACTTGCAAATTACAGTACTAAACTGCAAACATCCTTTAGAGTTTTTTACTGTTGATTTTGCAGTACTAAGCTATGGAAATAACTGCAAAGGCTAACAGTGTACGAACTTATAACCCCTGCGAGTCAATCGTGCAGTTTGAGCAGGAGCTGAATAACGTGACTGAAAAAAATCGCACAGTGTATACCCAGCTTTAGGTGTACTGTCGTCCGAGACTTCCACCGCAGTGTCGGCGTTTGTTTCCCTGTTGGCCATGCTTCTTGTTGTGGTCATCTGTTGTCTTCCGGTAAATTCTCCGTAAGCGACCTTTCCTCGACCAATGAGATAAGCGGTAATCTGAATTGTCATGCTCGAATTGTCATAAGTGTGCTGTCAGCTCATTGGTCACAAAGCAGGAGAGGGGCTGGGAATTATGTTTTCAAACAAAGCGTTAATTCCATTAACATTTATAGACTACTTTTGATTCTCACTGTATTACGGGACAAAGTGCGTCCCTTATTAGCTCAATACAGGACGATTCCGTTTTTTTAAGGGACGGTTGGCAACCCTAACTGCAGGTCATAACTTCTTACCTGAAGTTCAGTTCACCTGACACTCAGGCCGGCGGCCGCCTCGGGTCTCTCCTCCTCCTGCCTCCCCTTTCCTCATCCACCTGCTGCCTCTGTGGAAGCTCCGCCATAGCCACCACCAAACAACTGACTTATTTTTACACATCGACCAGCATCCGGCCAATCCACCACCTTCCATCGTTTATACTGTTACAAAAATATAAAAAAATCACCATCGGTATGCCCGATGGCCAGTCCAGCTATGGTCGTGCCATCAGTTAACCCTTCACGTGCCAGCTGTGACACGCGTGCCCAGGGTTGCCGACCCCTGCTCTAAAGCATCTGATTTGGATTCCTGAGATCAAATATATTTTCCTTTGGCTTTGTTTTCTTCCCATTTGTGGCTTTAATGTAGTGTTACATCCTGTTTGTTTGCTTCCATCTGTATACATGTCCAGATTCACTGTTATGTTTCTATTCTTACATTGCTGTGTGATCACTGTTCCCTCTGCTGACTGATGTGACCTTTTGTATCTCACACTGATACTTGTCATATTTGTATCTGCGCCTAAAAGATAAAAAGTTTTCCATGCTAAAACACAGCTCCACCTCCTGCAGTTCTCCCTCTGAACCACTAGATGTCTCTGTTATCTAAATGAAGACGTGCAGCACAGCAACCACAGCAGCGCTCAGATCACACGTGTCCTGTTCTTATGTATAAAAGCATGAAACAGGTGAGACAGGTGGGATCAATATTAATGTTGTGGAAATATATGAAAAAGCAACAGAAGAGTGAAAACATTTCGTGTTTCTAGAAAGATCTTTCAGCTCAGAGCTGCTCACAGACTGTATTTACAAGTGACAAACTGCAACTCTACAGTACATCTACAGTATATATCAAATCTATTCTGTATTCAAATCTATTGAGTGATGTTTGAAAGTCTTTCCAGGTGAGTTTGATCCAGGAGGGTCTGAAGCCAGAGTCAGACAGAGACTGTGCAGAGACTGTAGAAGGACAGAGCAGCAGCAGAGCAGTCCAGATACACTGATGATCCTCTGTCAGATCCAGAGGGACACACAGGGATGATGCTGGACTCTACATTGTGTCTGACAGTGGAGCTGTTCTCAGAGCAGTTCACTCTGCAGCACTGACAGTCATCTGCACTTCATTCCTCTGTCAGTCACTGCTGGATGAAGCTCTCCTCTCCACCTCCCAGTAACATGGCCCAGTCAGAGCGTCTCTACACACAAGCTGCTGCTGCTTCAACCTCTCTGGATCATCAGGACACAGCTCCTCCTCTCTCAGCACACACACCGTCCTGTTTACCATCATCACCTCCACCTGCAGAGAGAAGAAGGAAGAGCAGAGGAGATAAACGAGTGTTTCCAGAGACTCTTCATCAGCTGTCAGTCAGTGATGCAGCACATCCAGTATAAAGAGCAGCAGGGACTTCAGTGCTGGGACTGTACTAGGACTCATTGTTGCTTCACTTTTTCTAATCTTTGGATTTTTATTGAAGTTGATGAAAATGTTTTTCACTCCTAGTTTGAGTTTGGACTTTCATTCATTAGAAGAAGCTTGGTGTGTCCACTCTGAGCTCTGTAGGAACCCCAACAGCAAGCCCAACAATCCAGATGGACGGTTCCAGCTGTTAACTGGAGGAATTCCATCCAAACATCTGCTCTCACTAAATTCTTCCTCACCTACAGACTGTGTTCTTCACTGCTTTAAACTTGGAAATGAATGCAGTCATTGGTCTGCCTGCTGCTTTGTTCAGAGAGCTGATTGGCTGTTGAAAGTGTTTGATCAGAGCGTGTCAGCTGTTACTATGGTGACCATAAAGGTCAGAAACAGGAAGTGTTTGTGTCCAATCCTGAAGCCTGTCACCACCAAACACTGGACCTTTGTTTCATACTGACTGTGTTTAGTACAATACTGCTGACAGCACCACCCACTCACTCCATCACTCTACTGACCTCAGAGTCTCCAGTCTGTAGTCTGGACTCTGCTGAAGATCAGACAGCTGCTTCACATCTGGATCCTGCAGGTTGTTTCTATGCAGGTCCAGCTCTCTCAGATGGGAGGGGTTGGACTTCAGTGCTGCTGCCAGATAATCACAGCTGATCTCTGACAAACCACAGTAGCTCAATCTGTGTAAAGAATGAAAGATGTAAGTTTATTAGACAAAGTGTGAGCTTGAAATCATTCAGTGTTTCATCATCTGTTCAGAGCTGAAGAAGGTTCAGAATGTAGAAGTTTAGAAAATGGAAACTCCAAACAGCTGAAGCCAACAGGAAGCAGCTTCAAACAGGAAACTGTGCAGAGTTTCAGACTATATGTCCTGATGCAGCCAGTTGGATTTTGGAGAGTTGAATCTCTGTTCTGTGACTAAGTCCTTGAATCATTTCTTCCAGTTTGTCCAACAAGACAGACTAAGTATTGGACATGTGTTGTGGCTCCATTAGGGGAGCTTCTAAATGTGATGTAATGGCCCCTCTGGGTCTGTCAGGTCACAGGACTGAAGAGAGCTCAAACTGGGCACACAGTTGTTCCAGTCTGGACCAAAGACTCTATACTGGAACTGAGGGACTGCTTCGACTGCACCCACTGGGACTTTTTAAAGGCTCATGTTCTCATTTAGATCATCGGTTTCTACTTACATTTCTTTCTTGGAAAAAATGGGATTACTTTGGAAACATGAAGTATTTTCCCCAATAAGCAGCCCTGGATTAGTAAATCACTCCAACATGTTCTCAGGCAGAAGAAGCTGTCTTGTTATGAGGGAGAGAAGAAAAAGTTTGGGGCACAGAAACTTGTTGAAAGAGAGATAAAGCAGCTAAAATCAGGTGTAAAAGTAAAGCAGAGGATGAGCTGAATAAAGGACACTCAAGGCTGGCTTGGAAAGGAATGAAGTCCATGATGGGGATGCAGAACAAGGAGCAAAGATGAATGTGATGCTGAATCAGCAGAAGACTTGGACTCATTTGATTCCAGCTTTGATTTCATTGATTTCAATGAAGAGCTTTGTGATTGTAGCAAAGGGCTGGTAGCTCTGAGAGCCCCACTGATGAGGTGTTTGTGTGGAAATCTCTTAGTGGGACCAAAGAGAGAAAAAGCCCTGGTCCTGAAGGTTAAGTGTCCTATGGCACTCAGTGATGATGGTGCTGTGGCCCCACCACCTCCACCTCTTTGTAAAGGAACTAACTGTAATCTGAAGCTTCAAATGGAACTAAGACTTCCTCCACTAGGTGGCAGTGTCTGATGAGAAAGTGTTAGTGGAGCTGGCCTGGAGTCAGAAACAGGAAGATGCAGGATTTGGGCTGAAATGGGGAAAAGTGGTTCGCACTAGTGCCTTAAAGCAAGAAGGTTGTAGGTTGAAGCTTGTTGGCCTTTCTGTGGAGGTTGGATGTTCTCCCACAGTCCAATGAAATGCTGCTTAGGTTCATTGGTGCTTCTAAATTGGCTGTAGGTGTGGATGTGAGAGAGTGCTTCTCTGTCTCTCTCTGTTGGCCCTGTGATGGACTGCTCACCTGTGCAGGTGGACCACGCCTCTTGCCCTATGACAGCTAGGGCACAGGCTGCAGCCCTGTGAGCCTAAGCTGAATAAACAGTTAGCAAAAATGATCCATAGATGGCCTGAAATTCCCCAGTTAGCAGTTTGGTAGATAGCTATGACATGCTAATCCCATCCAGCAGCTGTATTCTACCTGTAAGCTGATCCCTGCTGAGCCAAAGCACTTTTTCATATACAAATTACAACCTTTAATAGAAACCTATTGGTCAGCATCTTATTAGCCTGCTGTTAGCTTCATTCCACAGAAAACTGAGAGAAACTAACAGAGTTGATAAAGAATAAAGAGAAATGTGCTGATTTAAAGCCTTTGAAGTGCTTCAGATGATCTCTGTCCACTTCTGTCCACTCATTCATTCATGTAAGCTTCTAATGCAGCTTTGATCTTCACAGTCTGCTTCATGAAACTCATTCTAACCCTGAATGTCAGAGTGTTCCTCCTTCTCTTTCCCATCATTCATGCTGGCAGTGGAGGAGATTTGGATGTTGGACTGTGTTTTGGATGATGTGTGTATGTTTGTGTTGGACTGCTGTCTATAAAGCAAATGCACATTTTGCTTTGGATTTCAGTGTCAGACAGTCATGGCCTGGGTCTAGGGACCCAGGGCTCATGTATTTGAGTGTATGTTTATATTTTCCGTGTGGTGTTTTGGTTTTCTCTCCTTTTTCTCCATGTTTCTCCGTGTGAGCTTTCTGAGGTTTTGGTGTGCTGAGGAGACTGCGAACCCGGAAGTGTTTCTGCTCTAGAGACAGCCACACCTGCCGCTCGTAGTCCTCTGCCAGCTGCAGCAGATTACGCTCGTCAAGGGAGCGGCATTTAAGACTGTGGCTGAGTTGAGGCCGACGCTGGATCCATGAGTCAGAACTCGTCAGTACAGCCGTGGACTTTGTATAAACCTTCAAGAACGTAGATTCCCTGCTAACCTGTATGTGTCTGTGTTACCAGGAATCTGCAGCGGAGCGTGTTTTGGAAGTCACGGTGTGGGAGTTTTTGGAGTCGCCACTCTTTCACCTTTCACGAACATCTGCACTGTGTGGGATTCAGGGAGAATCGCCACGGGACCAGAGTGCCAGATTTTGCATATACTTGTGTGTTTTCCACCCCTGTCAATAAATCCACTGTCCTTCACTAAGAGTCTTGCGTTTGGGCCCTACTTTCTCTGCAACTCCACGGTCTGCCGCCGCAGCCCGTAACACAGACAGACATTAAGGTGGAATGAAGAGTTTGAAAGTTTCACAGTGAATTATCCAGTCAAGGATTTTTCTTCTTCTTTGAAGGTTTGAAATGTGAACATTGTTCTGCTGCAGTCAATGGACTAAACCAGAGAAGAAGAAAACAGACTTTACCATGAAGATCCTCAGTGTGGATCAGTATAATATCAGCCTGATGTCTGCAGTTTAGTGTCAGCACAACGTTCACATCAGACTCATCTCAGCACAACTAAAACATGATGACTGACCTCAGAGTTTCAAGTTCACATCCAGGACTCTCCAGGAAACCACACAGATGCTTCACTCCTGAATCCTGCAGCTTGTTGTTCCAGCTCACCTCCAGGTCTCTCAGATGGGAGGGGTTGGACTTCAGTGCTGCTGCCAGATAATCACAGCTGATCTTTGACAAACCACAGTTCATCAATCTGTATAAAGAATGAAAGATGTAAGTTTATTAGACAAAGTGTGAGCTTGAAATCATTCAGTGTTTCATCATCTGTTCAGAGCTGAAGAAGGTTCAGAATGTAGAAGTTTAGAAAATGGAAACTCCAAACAGCTGAAGCCAACAGGAAGCAGCTTCAAACAAACACAACAAGAGAAAAAACTCTGAAAGTTTCACATTAAAGTCGTACATTTCTCATAAAAACAGGACAAAGACTTGAAAAAGTCGTGTTTTTCCTTCCAGGAACCACAAGACTTCACTTTTAAAGGTGAAGTGTGAAAGAAATGGACATATTTGAAGTCCAACACCTTTTTCCAGTCACATTATTAAAGCAGACAAACTACAAGCTCATTTTCATTCCAACAAGTCATCTTCTGACCTGGACTAACAACACTGGTCTCTATGTGCAGCTGGCTGTGAGACCAGTGCTCAGGGAGCGTCTACAAAGTGCGACACTGAAAGAACATCACACACTCATTTGCTTCCAGCACTTTCACACAAACATCTACTGTCATTATTGTCACCAAACTCTGTGGATCCTTTATTGCAAATTTAAATGGGATTTAAATGGTCAGACAAAAGAGGGTTATGAGGAAATATGATGAAATGTTGTGTATTAGCAGCAAGTTATTGAATCATTTTCCTCAGAAACCAAACAAAATGATTGACAAACATGTTTTTACAAACTCAGTGTTGGACTTGGATCAGCAGGATAAGCTGATGTTTAAAGGCATTTGAGTCTCGCTGTATGAGAGTCCAGTTATTCCTCAATATTTATGGATGATGTTCTTTCAGTGTTGCACTTTGTAGACGCTCCCTGAGCCTCACAGCCAGCTGCACATGGACCAGCTGACATTACCCAGCATTAGAGGCGGCTGTAAAAAAATGGATTTCCCTATTTAAATGGTTTTAATTTGAATAAAGCGATGTTGATTCATTCAATCCTGAATCGATTTTTAATATAAATGTATTTTGCCAGAACCTCAGTTTAAAGCTCCCAAAAGTATTTCAACAACAACCAAACAGATAAAACAGTGAATGAGAGCAGCTAAACACACAAAGATGGAAACACAGAGCGTGGATCGTTCACTCGACGGCACGTACACGGACACGCCGTCGGGGCTGAAAGTGGACAGCTCACAGATCCTGAAGCTGCAGGTTTCATCTGTCTCCAACCAAAACTGAGTGAACCAGCAGCAAAAGAAGATCCAAACTACGCTTTACGTTTGATGAACATCGTCATGAATTCTCTCTGACTTTGACCTTTACTTCCTGCACAGCTCTCTCTCTCTCAGTGTACTTCAAGAACAGTTTACCTTCAAAAATCTGTTTTCTGCATTATTCACTGCTTATTACGCACCAGTCTGCTGTTGTGTTCACTGCTGTCGGCCTCCGAAAACAAAGCCTCATTTCTGCTGTTCAATACTGAAGAAATTGAAACCTTTTAAAATGATGACAGATTACAAACTCTCAGCTGTGTCTGTAATCAAACCTCTGTAACTTTGCTTCACTTCAGCAGCATCAGCTCATGTTCACATGTTGATTCATGGTTTGCTTCAGTTTTTGATCGACTGCAGAATATTTTGAAGGTTATCTGCTATAAAAAGCCAGAAGAGGAAAATCTGCTTCATGTGTTTCTGTTTGATCCTCAGTGACTTTGACACAAAGGCCTCTGCTGTGATGATCACACCTCTGATCAAGTCTCACAGTGTCAGCTTTGTTTTAATACATATGGATATGTGCTGATAAATGATCAGAATTAGAATATTTCCCACTGTCTGCTGTGTGCTGTGACCTTTGACCAGCTAAAGACACTCAGCTGTGGATTATTCATTGTTGTGTCTGATACTTAGAACTGTGAGGAAGAACACTACACAGTTAATCAGGGTCCCCTCTCTCTGAATCAGGAAAGGTGGGCAGGCCGCGTGTGGGCCGCGGGCCATACGTTGAGTATCACTGTTTGAAATGTGCTGACTGACCTCAGAGTTTCAAGTCCACATCCTGGACTCTCCAGAAAACCACACAGATGCTTCACTCCTGAATCCTGCAGCTTGTTGTTTTTACTCAGGTCCAGCTCTCTCAGATGGGAGGGGTTGGACTTCAGCGCTGCTGCCAGATAATCACAGCTGATCTTTGGCAAACCACAATCCATCAATCTGTATAAAGAATGAAAGATGTAAGTTTAATAGACAAAGTGTGAGCTTGAAATCATTCAGTGTTTCATCATCTGTTCAGAGCTGAAGAAGGTTCAGAATGTAGAAGTTTAGAAAATGGAAACTCCAAACAGCTGAAGCCAACAGGAAGCAGCTTCAAACAAACACAACAAGAGAAAAAACTCCGAATGTTTCAAATTAAAGTCGTACATTTATCATAAAAACAGGAAAAAGACTTCAAAAAGTCATGCTTTTCCTTCCAGGAACCACATGGCTTCACTTTTAAAGGTGAAGTGTGAAAGAAATGCACATATTTGAAGTGCAACACGTTTGTCCAGTCACATGATTAAAGCAGACAAACTACAAGCTCATTTTCATTCCAACAAGTCATCTTCTGACCTGGACTAACAACACTGGTCTCTATGTGCAGCTGGCTGTGAGACCAGTGCTCAGGGAGCGTCTACAAAATGCAACACTGAAAGAACATCAACAACAACAACAACAAACTTTATTTATATAGCACATTTAAAAACCAGTGGTGTACCAAAGTGCTTAATATGCAAGAGGGTACGATGAAGTAACACGGAAGGATGAGGGCTATGGCAAGGTACCAAAACGTGCTAGCAGGTTGAATGGCATTAAAACACACTAAAGCAAAAGAATTGCATATAAATCATAAAAGAAAGCTAAGTGTAGAGGATAAAACAGTCAAAAAAATTAAAAATGAATTAAAAGTAATTAAGAATAAGCAGAAGATAAGCGTTAAGCTAACTATTAAGCAAGCGTTAAGTGGTAGAAAAGGCGAGGCTAAATAAGTGGGTTTTTAACCACGATTTGAAGGAATGGATGGAATCAGACTCGCGTTTAGCGATGGGGAGGTTATTCCATATATCGGGTGCAGCCAAGGCAAACACGCGGTCACCTCTAGTCTTCAGCCGAGATCTCGGCAGTACCAAGAGTGACTGGAAAGATGATCTTAATGCTCTAGTAGGGGTGTATAATCTAAGTAGCTCAATGAGGTAGCTTGGCGCTATATTGTTAATAATTCGGAAGGTAAGCAGCAGGAATTTGAATTGAATGCGGTACTTAACGGGAAGCCAGTGCAGATCAGCAAGGACAGGGGTAATAGAGACACGCCGTGCACTACCAGTAAGGAGACGAGCAGCTGCATTCTGAACAATTTGGAGTCTATGGAGGAGAGTAGAGTTAAGACCAAAGTAAAGTGAGTTGCAATAATCCAACTTAGATGTCACAAAGGCGTGGATAAGCTTTCCAAGTTCCCTATGTGAAACATAATGTCTGGCCTTGCTAATAAGACGCAATTGATGGAAACAAGATTTAACAACAGAAGACACTTGTTTATCGAACTTAAAAGAGCTATCCAAAAATACACCCAGGTCACTAACAGTGTTGGTGAGGAAACTGTTAAAGGAACCGAGGGCGTCACGGAGTTGGCCACGGGGGACTCTACTGTCAAACACGATAATTTCCGTTTTCCTGTCGTTTAGAATACGAGAGTTACCTGCGAGCCAACTTTTGGCCTCGCGAAAGCCATACAGAGACATAGAGGGATCATCAGTTAGCTCGAAATACATCTGTACGTTGTCAGCATAACAATGATGTGCGATGTTATACTTCTCAAAGATTGCGCCTAAGGGGAGCATATACAGTGAGAAGAGCAGGGGGCCAAGGACAGATCCTTGAGGCACGCCGCAGGAGACAGGTGCAGCAAAGGAGAATTAAGGGCCAAAATTGATCAAGAAGGACCTATTAGAGAGGTATGACTTAAACCAATCTAGGGCGGCACCTCCAATGCCAACTGTGTGTTCAAGTCTCGCTAATAGGATGTTATGATCTACCATATCAAAGGCCGAGGATAGATCTAGTAGGACCAAGACTGAAGAGCGTCCAGAGTCAGCAATCAGAAGGAGATCATGGAGGACTCCGAGCAAGGCCGTTTCAGTACTATAACAGGGTTTGTAAGCAGACTGAAATTTATCATAAATGGCATTCGTATCCAAATACGGCTGGAGTTCTGAAAGAACGATCCTCTCGAGTATTTTGGACAGGAATGGAAGCTCAGAGATGGGCCTATAGTTCCCAAGATCGTAATGATCAAGGTTCCGTTTTTTAAGAACGGGCTGGACAACAGCGTGTTTGAAGGCTAAAGGAACAGACCTGCAAGTAGAGATATATTCATTAGAGATAGGATGCTGGCACCAATTACGCTGAAGCAATCCTTCACTAAACATGATGGAAGGATATCATAAACAGGAGAGGTGTTCTTTGATTGGTCAATAAGTCGCTTGAGAGTATGGAGTGACACTGGCTCAAACTGTTGAAATGATGATGAACAACAAGGGGTAGGAATAAAACTCGACACTGAAGGGAGCGAGGACTTAAGATGTAAAACTTTACAAATAAAATGAGTTAAAAAATATATCAGGATATCATAAGAAACCTGGAGTCTATCTTTCTTCCATCTTCTCTCATCCCGGCGGCACACACGTCACAAGGAACGTGTAGAATCATTTAGCCAGCATTGGGAAAAGCACTAATTTGCTTCCATCATCCAACCTGAAGAAGAAACTGAGACGGCTCCCATTCAAAGTAAAAGCTGCTCGTTTTGGACATTATCCAGCACACATTCTGACCACAGGCCAAGGGGCCACGAACAGCTGGTCTTCATCCAAGAGACAGGAAACAAACCAACACAATAATAAAAAGCACCATGTGATCTTCTTACATTTTAGCTCTTCAAGACAAACATAGTAAAAACATGAGCATATGTGTTTCCTGATAAAATGATGTGACAGGTAGAACAGAGTAAAGTGGTGGTGTTACAGCCTTTCTCCCCTCTGCTGCCGAGGCTGTTAGTCTCTCCCAAACTCAGCTACAGGACTTCCAAATGAATGAAAGCAGCAGAAGTGGCTTTACAAATGAAAGAGGAAGAGGAGAAGAAGAGGAGAGGGAGGCCACCCTGACCATCACTCCAGCTGAAAACATCACACTTCCATTAAAGTTGGTGAGAAAATGTTGAGCAGGATGAGCTGCTGGCTAATCTGGAGGCTGCAGCAGCAGCTCACAGTCACCGTGGATTTCCACTCATGAAAAAGCTCTGGCTGCTTCATTTCTCATCTCATATCAGAGACTTTAAAGCTTCACTGAAGCTGTGCTGTGATGCTTCCATATTCCAGTGAGGCCTCCATAATGATTTCAGCTGTTCTGTACACACACTGTGTGCCCTGTATGGCTCAAAGTCTCTGCAGCCTGTTTTTATCTGCTATCATCAGATCTTCATCATCCTCATTCACATCCCTCACACACTCTACAGCCTCATCAGCACTGACTTCATCTTCACTGACTGATGGAGCACAACATGAACCTGTGGAGCTGAAACACTGTCCTGTCAAACATCTCCCCGTCACCACTCCACTTCTGTCAGCCTTTAAATGAACCCTGCTCAAGTCTGTCACTTCTGTTTGGAGCCAAAAGGAAAAACTGTTGTTCAGTCGTTTGGAAAGACACAACATTTCTGAAAGCACTCAAACTTCTTCACATTTGTCTTCAGACACATCCTGAACATTTAGGAACTAAAGAAAGTTTCAAACATCAATCAAAGACCTGAAATATAGAAAAACAACAACAGCCGCAGTCAGTGAACTCACCTCAGAGTCTCCAGCTGACAGTTTGGACTCTCCAGTCCAGCACACAGAAGCTTCATCCCTGAATCCTGCAGGTTGTTCCAACTCATGTGCAGCTCTGTCAGATGGGAGGGGTTGGACTTCAGAGCTGAGGCCACAACTTCACAGTGAGTATCTGAGAGTCGACACCGAGTCAGTCTGTGATGATAGAAAATATAAAATGTGTTATTATAAAAGCAGAAAATCTGCATTATAAACACAGACTGAATGTATATGAAGACAAAACAGAGTGAGGTCATAATCTGATGAACATCTGCTCTTCACATCTGTGCTTCAGCTCCTCTTACTGTGTTTGACATGACACAACGATTGAGTCTCTCTCAGACCTGCAGACTTTTAATGAGAATCTTTGTTTGGCTTTAATCTGCAGATGAAGGAGGAAGACGGTGTCACATTTAGGCTTCCATAATGTCCACAGTCTGTCACTGAGATCTGATCCAGAGTCAGAGTGAAGACACACATTTGGACTGTTTCCTGTTTTGAATCTGACTCCAGAACATTTTGAATGAGTTCAGCTCAGTGAAGAGTTCCAGCTGGAAAGATGATCTCTGTTTGCTACCTGCTGCTGTCAGGTACGACTGTTCACGTCCACACGCAGGAAAAACCTGCTGACTGTCACCAAACGGAGCAGAAATCTCATCACTGGACAATAATGATGAATGAACTCAGAGCTGCTGATATCAGATCTGATTTCAGGGGAACTAAACACAGAAATGATTGGCTCATTTTAGCTTTCTGAGCCATTATCTGCTGGTGTGTCGCTAGTTGGCAGAAAATGATTTGTATTCCTGTTCAGGGCTTCAGTGTTTATGAGTCCAGATCCAGGTGACAGCAAGTCAAAATGATGTTACCTGTCTGTGTCCAGCAGCAGCCTGTATTCACTTTGAATATTGTTATAACCTGACATGGATCAGTTTGTCTTTGATTGGTTTGTAAATGTCACTGTTTCCATTGGACCTAAGTGACGGTACAAAGACAGACAGGGAGAGAAAGGAGAGAGAGGATGGAGACAGCAAAGAGAGAGCAAACACAAACAGGTGAGAGTGGACAGGTGACCAAGGTCAGCAACTATTAACCCCGATTCTTTTCTCCCCATGATAGAACAGAGGAAACCGACTCATAGTGGTCAAAGCAGTTATATTTCTTAATTTATTCAATCATCTTCCGGAAGAGAGAGACCCCTTCACAGCCCAAACGCCAGTTGCAGGATCTCTAACATTACAAGCTCAACATGTGTCTTCTATGGTGTTATTTCGGTACTTTACACGTCACACAGTTTCGATATGACAAAGTTCCTCTTTTCAGTCTGGCTGAGCACTTAGTTTGTGAGTCAAAAGTGGCCTTGCTTTACAAACCTTCATTATTAAAGTACATAAAACAATATAATGAGAAAATAAGGATACTGAGGATATTAATTACATGACAGTTCTCCCCCTTTTCGTGTTTTGTAAGAAACACGACATAATTCCTAATTTATCCCATTAAGTTTACTTGCATGTTAAAACCTAGGGTATAACATAAGTGATTATGCAAAACAAAACGAAACCTTTCAATCTGTCACCTCAACGGGTTGTATGTTTTCAATGTTTCCTTATTATTTGTTCATAATTACTTCTATCCACAATTAATAAATCAAATAAAATAAATCAAGCTGTGAGACAGCACCTTGCATTTACACCGGGCTGTGAGCTGCCCTAAATCTACTTCCTCCACCCCCTTTTCACCAAGTTTAATTTTTTCAATCCCAGTTTAAAACCACTCCTGACACACTGTACAATCCAAAAAGATATAATTAGCTTTTCTGGTAAACGGTCCTAGATTATTTTCTCAACCTTTGGAAACATCCTCTATAGAGTTAACCCGTTTCATCTTTAAAACTTAGGCCTGGTTTCTTCGCCCCCATTTAGCGGGTAGCGCATATCCGGTCTGAACACTGTGTTTGGGCAATTTACATACCATATAAATCCTGCAACTATTCCTAAAGTCCCTCTCATTACTTTTATGATCCCATTATAACCTGTGTCTAACAAGCTTTTGATCTTCTTTGCAATGTAAACAACTAGGTGTCTTTGTGCTCTGTTCTTCTTTTTGGGTCCCCCTTTCTCTGGTTGGTTCCGTTCGGTCTGGGGCTTCCAGGATTCTCGCCACCCCTGTGGTCGCTGTGGTCCTGAAATTGTCTCCTGTAAAGGATAGAAAACAAAACGCCTCTCTCTGCTACACCTCACTAATCTACTGTGTTCATCTAATGGTCCTTTAATTATTCAATGCTGGTTCACAATATCATGTTCTGGGCTCTATCCTTTATATTAACTTTACTTAATCTCAATGCTCTTTATGTGTGTGAGCAGCACTTTTAATTTTATTAAACACACCCAGGGTAAGATATACACCATCACCATGTCAGCATAAAAAAGACAGAGACGTTCCTCCTTCTGTCACCTTCTTCGGCCTGGTCTATATTTAAATCATGTGTGTGTAAGCGTGTATGCAGTTTTAACCTTCTGTTGCTCTAAGTCACCTACAATAGATTGCCTGGACATTCGCGCCAAACAAAGCTTGAAACCTTCGATTGACTGAGCAGAATACACTTCTTAATAAGCACAAGATGCAATGTGTGTATACAATGATTATAGTTGCCCCTGTAAGAGAAAGGTTAATCTGAGGCCTGCTACTTTAATAAACATCTTAATGCAATATCCATGCTGTAGGTTATATTATAGCAGTAAAATAATTTCTGTATCCCCGCATTTTCCCTTTTTTTGACATTTAAAGTTTAATTATAACCATGTCCCTTTCTGAGCACGTGCCGTTCAGTGCTTTCATCAGTATGCAGAATGCTTCGTAAGGTCCAGTGTGTTTCCCATTATATGGTTCGATGTACTGATGTGCTTGTGTCATGTCCGTTAGATGTGAGTTATCATGTGTCCATCTCTTTTCTCGGCTCGTGTATTGTTTTCTGCCGTCTTCCAGGGCGGATAGCGTGATGAGCAGAGCCGTTGCCAGTAGTAGCACGCCAGTTACCACCTGAGAACACTTAATGCTTGAGGTTGGTCTCACCCAAATGTATCAGTGAGCCTAAAGTTGGTCAGTGGCTGGAGAGATAGGAGTGCGAGCAGAGCTCAATCAGCACTCCTCCCTCACCACTGAACTCACTGAACCAGGGGGAGATACCCCTTACACTTTTGAATCTCTAGTGGTCTGGGCTTCAAGCTCTACAGGGTGGGCCATTTATATAGATACACCGTAATAACATGGGAATGGTTGGTGATATTAAAGTCCTATTTGTGGCACATTAGTATATGTGAGGGGGCAAACTCTTCAAGATGGGTGGGTCACCCCAACCGGTCGCAGCAGATGGCCGCCCCTCCCTGAGCCTGGTTCTGCCGGAGGTTTCTTCCTGTTAAAAGGGAGTTTTTCCTTCCCACTGTCACCAAAGTGCTTGCTCATAGGGGGTCATATGATATGATTGTTGGGTTTTTCTCTGTATTTAATATTGTGCTATCTACTGTACAATATAAAGCGCCTTGAGGGGACTTTTGTTGTGATTTGGCGCTATATAAATAAAATTGAATTGAATTGAGTTGACCATGGTGGCCATTTAGAAGTCGGCCATCTTGGATACAACGTTTGTTTTTTCAATAGGAAGAGGGCCATGTGACACATCAAACTTATTGGTAATGTCACAAGAAAAACAATGGTGTGCTTGGTTTCAACGTAACTTTATTCTTTCATGAGTTATTTACAAGTTTCTGACCACTTATAAAATGTGTTCAATGTGCTGCCCATTGTGTTGGATTGTCAATGCAACCCTCTTCTCCCACTCTTCACACACTGATAGCAACACCGCAGGAGAAATGCCACCACAGGCATCCAGTATCCGTAGTTTCAGGTGCTGCACATCTCGTATCTTCACACCATAGACAATTACCTTCAGATGACCCCAAAGATAAAAGTCTAAGGGGGTCAGATTGGGAGACCTTGGGGGCCATTCAACTGGCCCACGATGACCAATCCACTTTCCAGGAAACTGTTCATCTAGGAATGCTCGGACCTGGCACCCATAATGTGGCGGTGCACCATCTTGCTGGAAAAACTCAGGGAACGTGCCAGCTTCAGTGCATAAAGAGGGAAACACATCATCATGTAGCAATTTCAAATATCCAGCGGCCTTGAGGTTTCCATTGATGAAGAATGGACCCACTATCGTTGTACCCCATATACCACACCAAACCATCACTTTTGTTGGTCCAACAGTCTTGGAGGGATCCATCCAATGTGGGTTAGTGTCAGACCAATAGCGGTGGTTTTGTTTGTTAACTTCACCATTCACATAAAAGTTTGCCTCATCACTGAACAAAATCTTCTGCGTGAACTGAGGGTCCTATTCCAATTTTTGTTTTGCCCATTCTGCAAATTCTATGCGCCGATCTGGGTCATCCTCGTTGAGATGCTGCAGTAGCTGGAGTTTGGAAGGGTGCCATTTGTGAGTAGCTAATATCCACCGAAGGGATGTTCGACTAATGCCACTCTCCAGTGACATGCAGCGAGTGCTACGCTGTTGGCTCTTGCTGAATGAAGCTAAGACAGCCACTGATGTTTCTTCATTAGTGACAGTTTTTGTCTTGCGTCCACATTTTGGCAAATCCAACACTGAACCAGTTTCACGAAACTTAGCAAGCAGTTTGCTGACTGTAGCATGGGAGATGGGTGGTCTCGTAGGGTGTCTTGCATTGAAATCTGCTGCAATGACCTGGTTACTGCGTTCACCAGATATCAACACGATTTCGATCAGCTCCTCACGTGTTAACCTCTTCGACATGTCAATGGCTGTGAACAAAGAGTAACTTGTAAATAACTCATGAAAGAATAAAGTTACGTTGAAACCAAGCACACCATTGTTTTTCTTGTGACATTACCAATAAGTTTGATGTGTCACATGGCCCTCTTCCTATTGAAAAAACAAAAGTTGTATCCAAGATGGCCGACTTCTAAATGGCCACCATGGTCACCACCCATCTTGAGGAGTTTGCCCCCTCACATATACTAATGTGCCACAAACAGGACTTTAATATCACCGACCATTCCCATTTTATTACGGTGTATCCATATAAATGGCCCACCCTGTACTTCCTTGCAGTGGCTCTGATGAATCCAAGATGGTCTCTCTGCAATTTTACAGGCTTGAGCAACCTTAAGCTTGATGCAGACTACTTCTAACAATTATCCACCTCACATCATAACTGACTAAGGTGCCTCTTCATATTAATATTATGTCATTATTAATGTTACTATCTTTTTTTATATAACAGCAATAGTATATTACAATATTTTATTTTTATATTTCAATATACTACTATACTACTAATATACAATAGTTTATTATAATATTTTATTTATATTTTATTTTGTATCCATCAAGGGCTGGGGGTGATCTGCAGTTTCACCCTTTCCCAAGCTGGAGACATTTTCCTTTTCACACACTTTCCTTGGCTGAACAATGACACAACCTTAATATACCTTATGCATCTCTCTATTTCATTAAATATGTCTTCGTGTGAATTATCTGCTTTCATTCATTCTATTCATTCTGGGCATGGTCGTCATCCCAACAATGTTTCATTGTTAATACCAGTTTACAGGTTGTTATCCTTGCTATTATTAGTTTGAATACATTAGAGATATGCTCTAATTTAATTTAACCTTTTGTTTATTCGACTTTATTCCTCTTGTATTTATATGTATTCAGTTGGGTCTGTATCCAGCCCTTTTTAAACTTCTACTTTGATCTCTAATTTTTCACTTGATGAGGGATTATGTTCTTAGCTGCCGGTTCGTTTGTGTCCCAATTTGAATTTCTTCTTAAGCTCCGGAGAGTAAAATTGATCCAAGTCTGCTTTGCACCTAAAAGTGACAAACTTAAACGACCCGCTTCTCTCTCTCCGGCCAGAAATACCAATTTATGTCATGTATTCACATTCATAGGTGTAAGCGTGTCTTCATTGCATTTATGTTATGTGTTCATATTAATATCGAGTGTAAGCTGCTTCTTCATTGCATATGTATTTTATAATCAGGTTTAATTCATGCCTCTTTGCACTGAGCTGTGGATTCAAACTGTCTCACTTCTGATTCTCTCCAAAAATGATTCCACATGTAACAATTTGTGTATGTGTGTTTTCTATTCATTCACGTAATTATTAGTTCATGTATTTATTTTCCTCTGTCTTTTCCTTTTTTTTTTCTTTTTTTTTACCTCTTTGTTGTGATGTTGTGGACAATCCTAAACCTCCATGAGTTCAGCCTCCATTTTCAATCCAATTATATCCTGTATGCTCGCACTCGAACTCATCCGGGCTTGACCTCTCATTGGTCCCTGTCCCTCTTCTCACAGTGTCCTGTGTGGCCTTGAAATCTCCAGCAAACACAGGCCCAACTCAGCTGTTTCTTCTTCTCTGTTTCTTCTCTGATGATCTTTTCAGTCTTTTCTTGTAGGTTAACTCCCAGCATGGCAAATATCACGTCCAGTGCCTTCAAACAGTCATGTCACTTGTCAAGTTTCCAGCTTGTGATTCAAAGCTCATGTTCCATCAGTGGTATTCATACATGCTGCTGCTTGACCCTTCAGTGTTATAGGTCAGTTGCACTGTCTTTTGCCTGCTGTTAACTCTTCAAGTGCACGATGTTCTGTCTTTTCTGTCTTCATCAGGAGAGTGACTGTCCTTTGAGCTTCTTCTTAGGATGGGGACAGAATGAGAGGTCGAACTGTAAAATTTCAAGCCAAAGGCTGGCCTGTTTCTCATCCCAATTCTGTTAATCTATCCTTTTGCTGCTGTACTCATGTTTTGAGGTTGAGAAGAGTCCACCTGTATTGACACACTAAAACATTTAATTAATATCATAAGACGTTCAGTCTCTAATTCCTCTGTTTTCATGTTGCAACGTCTCTCACCAGCTCACTAGCTGTATTCAGACTTCCTGGCTCACATCCTGTTTGACACACACCCTGCAGTTTGCCTACGCACACACTTCTTATCTCACTGAATTGTCATCTGCTTTTATAACTTAAATGAACTCTTATTTTATATCTACAGTCTATAAACCCTCTGTAACTCCGCTAAGTGTTGATCTAAAAAGAATGTACCCTCAGTACATGCACACACACTTAAATATACTAAGCTCTTTGCATTTGCAAGCATTCACATCAAAATCTTCAGCGTGCTTAGCAGAACTCTTTCAGACCTCAAGACAATTAACAGGTTTTTTTTCCCACACATATCACCATTCTTTCAGCTCAGTTTTCGTAACATCATCCACACAATACTTTCCTCAGCATTTTGCACCCTTCCCTGAACTTCGTCGTCTCACACACACACTTTTCTCTCAGACTTCCTCTTTTCACGCACTCTGCTATGAACCCACGTAGTGTTATTATTACTTATTATTTGGTACAAATCACACAGAATCACTCAAATCCAGTACTCACAACATTCACACATTCATCACTCAAAATACACTTTCCTAAGAGTATTTTATCAAACATGCTTTTTAAAATCAGAAAGAGGAAGTAACTGCTTATTCAGCCTTAAACTGAAAGAAAAACAATTAAAACCTCTAATAATTCTCACATCACACACCAAAATGGAAAAAATAAAACACACCAGCGTTTATTGCTGAAATTCTTGCCTGGTTGAACTTGCTATTCAAACAGAGATATTTTTGCCTTTAATGCCTCAAGTTTTAAGGCCACAACCTCTGCAGTTTGCACAGTTCACCACTCGCTTTGTGGTAGAGTATCACTTCCTGTTCCTGCTCAAACACGGTGTTTCTGAGTAGCTTTTCTGCTTAGCGATTTAATTAAAATCTTTTGATACATCCCTTTTTCATAGTATAATCTTCACGTGCTTCATCTGAATCACCCTTTCTGTGTGCTCACTACCTAATTTATAGCCAAAGTATTCACTCACTGTCTCTGTACTGTTTCGCTAGCTTAGCTTAGCTCGTAGCCGACTCGTTAGCACCATGGCTACTTAACCTGTCCCGCCTGCACTTTCTTGCTCATTGTGTCAGATGTTTAGTTACTCCTCGGCCTCCTTTAGCAGTAATGATACCTGTAACAAATGTAGCATATTTGCAGCTCTGGAGGCCAGGATTACTGAATTGGAGACTCGGCTTCGCACCCTTCATTCACCCGTAGCTAGCCAGGCCCCTGCAGCTGGTGCAGCCGAAGATAGCGTAGGCCCTGCTAGCTGTTCCCCGGCAGACCCCAAGCAGCTGGGGAAAGAGGGCGGTTGGGTGACGGTGAGGAGGAAGAATAGTCTTAAACAGAAGCCCCAGGTACACCACCAACCTGTTCATGTGTCTAACCGTTTTTCCCCACACGGCGACACACCCGCCGGGGGTCAAACTCTGGTAATTGGTGATTCTGTTCTCAGACATGTGAAGCTAGAGACACCGGCAACCATAGTCAATTGTCTTCCAGGGGCCAGAGCAGGCGACATTGAAGGAAATTTAAAACTGCTGGCTAAGGGTAAACGTAAATACAGTAAGATCATAATTCACGTCGGCAGTAATGACACCCGGTTACGCCAATCGGAGGTCACTAAAATCAATATTGAATCGGTGTGTAACTTTGCCAAAACAATGTCGGACTCTGTAGTTTTCTCTGGTCCCCTCCCCAATCAGACCAGGAGTGACATGTTTAGCCGCATGTTCTCCTTAAATTGCTGGCTGTCTGAGTGGTGTCGCAGAAACGATGTGGGCTTCATAGATAATTGGCAAACCTTCTGGAGGAAACCTGGTCTTGTTAGGAGAGACGACATCCATCCCACTTTGGATGGAGCAGCTCTCATTTCTAGAAATATGGACAAATTTATTAAACCCCCCAAAATATGACTATCCAGAGTTGGGACCAGGAAGCAGAGTTGCAGTCTTACACGCCTCTCTGCAGCTTCTCTCCTCCTGCTACCCCCCCAAAAACCCATCTCCATTGAGACTGTGTCAGCTCCCAAAAAGACAAAAAACAAACTAAAAACCAGCAATAAACAATTTAAACATAAAAAATCAAAAAGAAAGAACAATACAGTATCCACATCTGAACCAAAGAGTAAAACAGTGAAATGTGGATTATTAAATATTAGGTCTCTCTCCTCCAAGTCTCTGTTAGTACATGACTTAATAATTGATCAACAAATTGATTTACTCTGCCTTACAGAAACCTGGTTGCAGCAGGATGATTATGTTAGTTTAAATGAATCAACACCCCCGAGTCATTCTAACTACCAGAAATCTCGAAGCACAGGCCGAGGGGGCGGTGTGGCAGCAATTTTTCACACCAGCCTATTAATTAACGAAAGACCAAGACAGACTTTTAATTCATTTGAAAGCCTGATGCTTAACCTTGTCCACCCCAGCTGTAAAACTCAGAAACCAGTCTTACTTGTTATCATCTATCGTCCACCTGGGCCTTACACAGAGTTTCTCTCTGATTTCTCAGACTTTTTATCTGATTTAGTGCTCAGCTCAGATAAAATAATTATTGTGGGTGATTTTAACATCCATGTAGATGCTAAAAATGACAGCCTCAACATTGCATTTAATCTGTTATTAGACTCAATTGGCTTCTCTCAAAATGTAAAAGAACCCACCCACCACTTTAATCACACTCTAGATCTTGTTTTAACATATGGCATAGAAACTGAACATTTAACAGTGTTTCCTGAAAACCCTCTGCTGTCTGATCATTTCCTGATAACATTTACATTTACAATAATTGATTACACAGCAGTGGAGAGTAGACTTTATCACAGTAGATGTCTTTCTGAAAGTGCTGTAACTAAGTTTAAGAATATAATCCACCCACTGTTATCATCTTCAATGCCCTGTACCAACATAGAGCAGAGCAGCTATCTGAACGCTACTCCAACAGAGGTTGATCATCTTGTTAATAATTTTACCTCCTCACTACGTATGACTCTGAATACTGTAGCTCCTGTGAAAACTAAGGCCTCAAATCCGAAGTACCTGACTCCGTGGTATAATTCTCAAACATGTAGCCTAAAGCAGATAACTCGTAAGCTGGAGAGGAAATGGCGTGTCACAAATTTAGAGGATCATCATTTAGCCTGGAGAAATAGTTTGCTGCTTTATAAGAAAGCACTCCGCAAAGCCAGAACATCTTACTATTCGACTATTAACTTCAATAATTAATTCCTCCAAACCATCAACATGTCTTTTAGACCCCATTCCTACAAAACTGCTCAAAGAAATCCTGCCATTAATTAATTCTTCGATCTTAAATATGATCAACCTATCTCTAATAATCGGCTATGTACCACAGGCCTTCAAGCTGGCTGTAGTTAAACCTTAACTTAAAAAGCATCTCTAGACCCCGCTGTCTTAGCTAATTATAGGCCAATCTCCAACCTTCCCTTCATATCAAACATCCTTGAAAGAGTAGTTGTCAAACAGCTAACAGATCATCTGCAGAGGAATGGCTTATTTGAGGAGTTTCAGTCAGGTTTCAGAGCTCATCACAGCACAGAAACAGCTTTAGTGAAGGTTACAAATGATCTTCTTAGGGCCTCTGACAGTGGACTCATCTCTGTGCTTGTCCTGCTAGACCTTAGCGCTGCGTTTGATACTGTTGATCATAATATCCTATTATAGCGATTAGAACATGCTGTAGGTATTAAAGGTACAGTAACTGCAGTGGTTTGTATCCTATCTATCTAATAGACTCCAATTTGTACATGTAAATGGAGAGTCCTCTTCACACACTGAGGTCAGTTATGGTGTTCCACAGGGTTTGGTGCTAGGACCAATTCTATTTACATTATACATGCTTCCCTTAGGCAGCATCATTAGAAGACATAGCATAAATTTTTCACTGCTATGCAGACAGGGCTGGACTGGGACAAAAAATCGGCCCGGGCATTTTGACTAGAGACCGGCCCACCAGGTATTATAGGAAAAACCATAAAGCCTTTGAATGAAAACAAACGCTGTTGTCACAGTGATGTACACTGTCTTGTTGGTATATATGTATCAGTCTAATGAACTTAAACCTTCACCATCCTCCCTATTCTGGTATTCTAAACAGTACCCGAAAGTAGACTGCTTGGTCGAGTTAACCTCCTGAACTATCTACAATACATAGTGAAAACCTGAAATTAAGACAGAGAAGACTAGAGGTGAGACATGATCATTGTTGATTACTGATGACAGATTTAGATATATTTTCATAAACCAGTCATTTGCCACATCAATAAACCGCATGGCAGGGCAAAATATTTTTTCTAACATGGCAATCTTTAAAAAGTGAAAGGATAAAGAAAGACAGGTGAGAAAGAATAAAACTTAATTGACTTTTTGATGGCATTTTACACACAGTGCTGGTACAGTATCTAGAAAATGTGGGAAAATACTAGCATCATATACAGTACTTACTTCTGAAGAAATCATGATGGGACCCTAAAAAAATTACTACGTACAATAAGGGATTTCTATACATTTTACATCAGATGAAAACGTTTGTTGTAAGATTCAGATAATTATTTGTTAAAAGCGAGACATTTTAAATGAGAATAAGAAAGAAAAGTATTTCTTTGTGCCCCCCTTTCCCTGTTAATGCCCTACCTGCCCCCACCCCCCCCCCGGGCAAAACTTTGCTAGACCCGCCCCTGCACAGTTACCAGCTGTGAGCTACTTAGAAAAGGATCCTGGTGTTATTTGTCTCTCAGAAACAGTTCATAACTTCAACTCATTCATGTCACCTAAAAGGTAAACCTGTTTCTCCATCACCTGTTCAGCTCTGATGATTCAGTAAGGACAACTCCTGGTTTCATCTTCATGTTTCCCTCTCACCAGATATACAAACCGATATCATGCCCAACAGCTCCAACAAACATCAGCTGATACTAGAAATTAGTATTAAATAAATTCTAACAGCAGCTGATCAAGCTTAAACGTGCTGCTGTTGTTTAGCGCGACATCCGCTGGTTTCCTCTTTCTGGTGCAAATAAACAAACACGAGAGAAAAGCCGATCAGCTGATAATTGATCGTTTCATGATTGAAGTAGAAACAGGAGAGGGAGGGGGAGAGAATGAGAGAAGAAGAGGCAGCTGTGCAGCAAAGACAGAATAATTCCACCTTTGTGTCTTTTTCCATCCTAGCTGAAGTCCGGGACAAATTGTGTTCCTTTTCACCTCAATACGAAACGCGTAATACTCTGCATACGAGAAGATTCCGTTTTTTACAGGACGGTTGGAAACTCTAATAACTAACGTTATAAATAAAATAAGATAAAACAAGTTCAACATTAATAATATCATAGCACCCACCCAGCAGTATATAAACTCTGTCATGCTAGCTAGTAAGCAGTACGAGTTATTGTAACTGACTGTAAAAAGTCAGCATAACAAAAATAAACTCCACCTAAACTTGGTTTATATCTGACCCAGATAGACTGCAGGTCATAACTTCTTACCTGAAGTTCAGTTCACCGCCTCGGGTCTCTGCTCCTCCTGCCTTTCCGTCATCCACCTGCCAGCGTGTTGTATCTGCTGGCCTCCACCACTTGTGCTAATATTACTGAATCTGTGGAAGCTCCGCAATAGCCACCACCAAACAATTGAGTTATATTTACACAGCTCCCTTCATCTGGCCAATCCACCACCTTTCAGTGTTTACACCGTTACGGGGGAAAAAACGAAAAAAAGAAAAGAAAAAAAAAAACCCCATCGGCCGATAAAAACGAAAAATCACCAACGGCCCACCGGGCAAATGTCCGGTATGCCCGATGGCCAGTCCAGCTATGTATGCAGATGACACGCAGCTCTATCTATCCATGAAGCCAGGTAACACACACCAATTAGTTAAACTGCAGGAATGTCTTAAAGACATAAAGACCTGGATGGCCGCTAACTTTCTGCTTCTTAATTGAGATAAAACTGAGGTTATTGTACTCGGCCCTGAAAATCTTAGAAATATGGTATCTAACCAGATTCTTACTCTGGATGGCATTACCTTGGCCTCCAGTAATGCTGTGAGGAACCTTGGAGTCATTTTTGACCAGGACATGTCCTTCAATGCACATATTAAACAAATATGTAAGACTGCTTTCTTCCATTTGCGCAACATCTCTAAAGTTAGAAATATCCTGTCTCAGAGTGATGCTGAAAAACTAGTTCATGCATTTATTACTTCCAGGCTGGACTACTGTAATTCTTTATTATCAGGATGTCCTAAAAACTCGCTGAAAAGTCTTCAGCTAATCCAAAATGCTGCAGCAAGAGTACTGACAGGGACTAGAAAGAGAGATCATATTTCACCAGTTTTGGCTTCCCTTCATTGGCTTCCTGTTAAATCCAGAATTGAATTCAAAATCCTGCTCCTCACATACAAGGTCTTGAATAATCAGGCCCCATCTTATCTTAATGACCTTGTAGTACCATATCACCCTATTAGAGCACTTTGCTCTCGCACTGCAGGCTTACTTGTTATTCCTAGAGTATTTAAAAGTAGAATGGGAGGCAGAGCCTTCAGTTTTCAGGCCCCTCTTCTGTGGAATCAGCTTCCAGTTTGGATTCGGGAGACAGACACTATCTCTACTTTCAAGATTAGGCTTCAAACTTTCCTTTTTGCTAAAGCATATAGTTAGGGCTGGACCAGGTGACCCTGAATCCTCCCTTAGTTATGCTGCAATAGACGTAGGCTGCCGGGGATTCCCATGATGCATTGAGTTTTTCCTTTCCAGTCACCTTTCTCACTCACTATGTGTTAATAGACCTCTCTGCATCTAATCATATCTGTTATGATTCCGACCTGTATGGAGCTGGAAGCGGGTCTCTGGAGGAGAGGTTTTATCCGTGAATTTGCTGATCTTTTAGGATTTATCTTTTTAAATTTTGATCGTGTTCTTATTTGTGGTGATTTTAACATTCATATATGCTGTGAGGCGGACTTATTGGCTAAGGATTTTCTTGCCCTTATTGACTCTTTTAATCTCACTCAGTGGGTGAGAAAATCAACCCACACTAAAGGGCATATGCTGGACTTGGTATTGTATGGACTGGATATTTGCATCACGGACATTAATGATGCTGGGATTTCAGACCATTTCCCAGTTATGTTTGATGTTCAGTTATGCAATATGGAACTGAACTCTGAGGGTCCACAGAGCCTATGGCGTCTGATTAAATCTGAGGCTGTTGCCCTTTTCTCTGCGGCCTTTGCTAACTCTGCTTGTTACGATGACATCAGTAATGCACCTCTCTCGGTTGATGGCGTAGTCAACTCTTTTATTTCTACATGCTCTTCTATTTTGGACACTGTGGCTCCAGTAAAGACTAAATGCCGTAAAACCTCTCGCCAACCCTGGCTAAATGAATCAACCCTTGCTCTTAGGCGTGAATGTCGTCGAGCTGAGAGGAGATGGAAAAAAGATCAACTTCAGGTGTCCCTTGACATCCTGCATATGAGCCGGTCTAAATTTCAGAAGGCTGCCAAAATGGCAAAAACTTCTTTTTTGTCGAACATTATTGCAACTAATAGTCACAATCCTCGAGTTCTGTTTAAAATCTTTAACTCAGTGGTTAATCCCCACTCTGATGTTTCGATGGGTGCCTCCCCGGCCCTCTGCGAAAAATTTCTAAATTATTTTATAGATAAAATCTCAGTGTTAAGGGCCCCACATTCTCTAGTAGTAAATCAAGCCCCAGTTTCCGAATGTTCAACGGTCTTTCAACAGTTTGAACCTGTGTCATTCTCGACTTTAAAGGAAATAATTAATAACCAGAGAAGCTCAAATTCTCTGCATGACATTATTCCTTCTCGGGTCCTGTATCTTATTTTTAACGAACTCATCACTGTTATCTGGCTGTGTTCCGACTGTCTTTAAACATGCAGTCGTGCAACCTGTTATCAAGAAAAGCAGCCTTGATCGTAACACCCTAGCAAATTACAGGCCGATTTCTAAACTCCCTTTCATGTCAAAAATTTTAGAGAAAATAGTGCTTCAGCAACTACAGACCCACTTAGAGAGAAATGGTATAAATGATAAATTCCAGTCTGGATTTAGACCGCGTCACAGCACCGAAACTGCCCTACTAAGAGTTTTCAATGACCTTCTTCTAATCGCTGACTCTGGGCGCTCTGCGGTCTTAGTTCTATTGGATTTGACTTCAGCCTTTGACACGGTTGACCATGATATCCTTTTGGCAAGGTTGGAACAAGTAGCAGGCCCAATACCAAGCCCCAGGGCTTGGTATTGGGTCCTGTGTTGTTTTCTCTGTACATGTTGCCCTTGGGCTCCATTTTTGAAAAACATAATGTCTCTTTTCACTGCTATGCTGATGATATTCAAATCTACCTCCACCTGACTGGGGATGTTTCATCTTCACTACATCCCCTGTTTGATTGTCTGAGGGATGTCAAAGACTGGTTATCACGTAACTTTCTTACTTTAAATGAAAAGAAGACAGAAATTATCGTTTTTGATAGAAATATGCCTCTGGGACAACTGATTGGCACACTCGGGCCTGTTGCTAATCACCTCACTGAAGCTGCTAGGAATCTTGGAGTTTTCATGGATAGTTCCTTCAAACTAGATAAACAGGTTTCTAATGTGGTAAAAACCAGCTTTCACCAACTGCGCCTAATTTCTAAGGCTAAACCGTATATACCACGCAAAGATCTGGAGAAACTCATTCATGCTTTCATCACTTCAAGACTGGATTATTGTAATTCTCTTTACTTGGGCCTACAATCTTCTCTTCTTCAGCGATTGCAGCTGGTCCAAAATGCCGCAGCACGTCTCTTGGCCGGCACTAGAAAGTATGATTCTATCACCCCTGTTCTGGCCAACTTACATTGGCTTCCTATTAAATATCGAATTGATTTTAAAATTTCATTGTTTACTTATAAAATCCTAAACAATATGGCACCTGACTACCTAGCTGATCTCCTCTGTCTGTATAGCCCTAAGAGAGCACTAAGATCATCGGGCCAACTGCTCTTAGTGCAACCTAGGTCTCGACTGAAGACCAGAGGAGACCGTGCCTTTGCCGTTGCCGCACCCAGGTTATGGAATACTCTTCCTCTTCATATTCGTGCATCAGATTCCATTCAGTCTTTTAAATCACGTCTAAAAACGTATTTGTTTAACCTGGCATTCAAGGCTAATTAGGGTAATTTACATCTGGCTTGCATTTAGATTATGTAATTATTTTATATTCTATTTATTATTTATATCTGTAATTTATATTTTATAATGTGATTTTTATCTGTATCATGATTTTACTGGAAAGCACTTTGGTGTACTTCGGTCTTTAAAATGTGCTATATAAATAAATTTGATTTGATTTGATTTATTAATCTCTGTCTCTCTTCCACAGCATGTCTTTATCCTGTCTTCCTTCTCTCACCCCAACCAATCACAGCAGATGGCCCCGCCCCTCCCTGAGCCTGGTTCTGTCGGAGGTTTCTTCCTGTTAAAAGGGAGTTTTTCCTTCCCACTGTCGCCAAAGTGCTTGCTCATAGGGGGTCATATGATTGTTTGGTTTTTCTCTGTATTTATTATTGTGCGATCTACTGTACAATATAAAGCACCTTGAGGCGACTTTTGTTGTGATTTCGCGCTGTATAAATAAAATTGAATTGAATTGAATTGAATTGAATTATAGGCCCAAAAATAAATCAGTTTATCAACCTTCACTAAGACAAATCCAAACTTTATTTATTTTGTTCTAATAAACATAAACAACGTCTTAAACCCACGCATTCAGCAATGTTTGCAACAATATTTGTGAAACCAGCGGTGGTTTAAGCAGTTCACAGCTTCCAAATTTGCATTTTCACACACTGAAAATAGTATCAGTCCTTTAACTCGCTGTCAAGTTACAGACTTCCTCCACATAAAAATATATTATATATTATATTACAACGATGTCTTCTAATTACAACAACAACAATGATCAGGCCTGACATACTCAATACCAAAAACCTACACAATTTTGACAAATTTAAATTAACCATCCAACGGATAAAGTCAAACTTTTTTGTGATCAATTAACCAGTATCAGTTGCAAACTGTCTCTGGCCTGATTTCTAAAAGCCCTAAGTCAAATTTAAAAGCGTTTCACGCCCAAGGTCCAACCTTTGCTGCCCAAAAAAGTGCAAACACCGTTCCAAATGGTAAAGTGATCCAATCACTAGCTATTTCCAAGGCCCCAAATCTTGGCAGCGCCACCTGGAGTAACTCCTCACGCCCGAGGGTCTTTTTACACGTCTGTAAAAAGGGGGAGGTCTCCACCTCGAAGCTTGTGCACTTCTTGGAAGTCCAACTTCCGTCCTAGGATACTTTATATTAATTTCAAACAACAATCAAAAGTCCACCAGAACTATTTGACCGATGCAGTTCCAACCTTATAATCAATAGGGACTCAAACCCATAAAAAATGACCAATTACCTAATATCCTAAACACACATTACTTCTTTTTCTCTTTTACCATGAAATACCATATTCCTTTTAACTCAGTACTGTCATTCTCAACGTTTCATTATCATTACTTCAAAGCTTTTCATGACTTCATTCTTACAGTTCTATTAACATTACTTCAAAGCTTTACTTTATTCTCTCTTTATTCTCTACTGAGCCAATTTAATAGTTAAGATCATCAACTCAGCGAACAGATAATTTAGAATTATCCAATGTGCACAGATTTGCTTTATCTCTGAACAGGTTTGTGCCTACCTTTAATTCTTTTTAGACCGGTCTCCTGTTCGCCTCATATCAGATCCAACCTTCGGCCACATTTTTTCTCTCTGTTGCAAGGAGAACCAGGCGGAAACACCAAATATTAACCCCAATTCTTTTGTCCCCATGATAGAACAGAGAAAACCGACTCATAGTGGTCAAAACAGTTATATTTCTTAATTTATTCAATCATCTTCCGGAAGAGAGAGACCCCTTCACAGCCCAAACGCCAGTTGCAGGATCTCTAACATTACAAGCTCAACATGTGTCTTATATGGTGTTATTTCGGTACTTTACACGTCACACAGTTTCGATACCAACATTCCTTATATGAAAAATTTCCTCTTTTCTGTCTGGCTTCCTGTATTTATTAATATGCTGTACAGCTCTACACTTCCTCTTTTCAGTCTGGCTGAGCACTTAGTTTGTGAGTCAAAAGTGGCCTTGCTTTACAAACCTTCATTATTAAAGTACATAAAACAATATAATGAGAAAATAAGGATACTGAGGATATTAATTACATGACTCAACCAATCCGAGAGCTTCTGTTTGACCCACATTCACTGATGATGACTGCACATAACCAAGCAGTGTGTTACTCTGATATCAAATATGGATCCTGCTCTTCTAATAATGATCATCAGATGATATTATTGTGTTATTTTGTAGCTGAATACGATGTTTGTATGATTATCAGTGAAAGAAGCAGTGAGGAGGATGGAGAGAAAGAGAGGACAGAGGGTGAAGTTAGAAACACTTTCAAAATTAAACTACTAACCTACACTGATCAGTGATGTTAATGATCACATCTGGACTCACCGAGCCTTTCTGCAGTTCCTCACAGCTGGAATCAGTCTCTGTCGTCCCTGATCTGATGTGTTGTACTTCTGCAGGTCCAACTCATCCAGAACCTCCTCTGACATCTGCAGCATGAAGGCCAGAGCTGAGCACTGGATCTCAGAGAGTTCCTTCTTTGATCTGTTCTCTGACTTCAGGAACTCTTGGATCTCCTGATGTACTGAGAGGTGGTTCATCTCCATCAGACAGTGGAAGATGTTGATGCTTCTGTCAGGAGAGATTTTATAACTGTTCATCTCCTTCAGGTTGTTGATGACTCTCTGGATGGTTCCTGGACTGATCTCTGTCTGACCCAGCAGACCTACTAAGAGTCTCTGGTTGGACTCCAGACAGAGGCCATGAAGGAAGCGAACAAACAGGTCCAGGTGGCCATTTTTACTCTGGAGGGATTTCTCCATGGCTCGTTTAAGAAAATCATCCAGAGAGGACTCGTTGTATTTTTTTCCCAAAAAGTTCTTCAGCACCTCTGACTTCCTGTTGGTGTGACAGTGGAACATGTAGACAGCAGCCAGAAACTCCTGAATGCTCAGATGAACAAAGCAGTAGACTGGTGTCTGGAAGATCACACACTCTCTTTTGAAGATCTCTGTACAAACTCCTGAGTACACCGAGGCCTCTGTCACATCCAGACCACACTGCTCCAGGTCTTCTTGGTAGAACATGATGTTTCCTTTCTCCAGATGTTCAAATGCCAGCCTCCCCAGCCTCAGAAGAACTTCCCTGTCAGCCTCCGTCAGCTCCTGTGGACTCGTCTCATGTCCCTCGTGGTACTTGTTCTTCTTCCTCTTTGTCTGAACCAGCAGGAAGTGTGAGTACATGTCAGTCAGGGTCTTGGGCAGCTCTCCTCTCTGCTCTGTAATCAACATGTGCTCCAGAACTGTAGCAGTGATCCAGCAGAAGACTGGGATACTACACATGATGTGGAGGCTCCTGGATGTCTTCATGTGGGAGATGATTCTGCTGGACAGCTCTTCATCACTGAATCTCCTCCTGAAGTACTCCTCCTTCTGGGCGTCAGTGAAGCCTCGTACTTCTGTTAGCCTGTCAACACATGTAGGAGGGATCTGATTGGCTGCTGCAGGTCGGGAAGTTATCCAGACGAGAGCCGAGGGAAGCAGATTCCCCTGGATGAGGTTTGTCAGCAGCTGGCTGACTGATGACTTCTGTGTGACATCAGACAGCAGCTTCCTGTTGGTGAAATCCAATGAAAGTCTGCTTTCATCCAGGCCGTCAAAGATGAACAAAAGCTGAGAGACAGCCAGCTTCTCTGCTGTGACCTTCTGTAATGTTGGATGGAAAACATGGAGCAGCTCCAGAAGACTGTACTGCTCATCTCTGATCAGGTTCAGCTCCCTGAATGAAAGCAGAACCACCACACTGACATGTTGGTTCTCCAAGCCCTCTGCCCAGTCCAGAGTGAACTTCTGCACTGAGAAGGTTTTTCCAACACCAGCCACGCCGTTGGTCAGAACCACTCTGATGGGTCTCTGTTGGTCAGGTAAGGCTTTAAAGATGTCCTGGCACCTGATTGGAGCGTCATGGAGGGCGTCCATCTTGGAAGCTGTCTCCAGCTGTCTCACCTCATGTTGGGTATGAACCTCTTCACTCTGTCCCTCTGTGATGTAGAGCTCAGTGTAGATCCTGTTGAGGAGGGTTCTACTTCCTGTTTCATCACTTCCTTCAGTCACACGTTCACATCTCCTCCTCAGACTGATCTTATGTTCATCTAAAACCTCCTGCAGACCAACATCTGCTGAAAGAAAGAAAAACAATGAGACTAAAGAGAAAGAAAACTCTTCAATGTCTGAACAACACAAGAAGTCCAGTTTTCAGAAATGAGTCCATCAGCAGACAGATGTTCAGTCTTACTTTGTACACAGCTGCTCTGACTGGCTGTCTGCAGTCCAGCTCTGCTTCTGGATATTTCTCCACACTGTGCAGAAGCTCTGATGGTGACACAGAAAAGTCAAAGTGGAGATACTTCTGTGCACCTTTGATTAGACTCATTATAAAAAGGAAAAAAAAGTTTGAACACAGTCATGTTTCCAGTTCACTGACTTCCATTTATTCCATGGACACTCACTCTAACCTGAACCACAGCTACAACCCAACATTGTTGAGGCCTCATCTCCTCCTTTCCTGACTGTAGAGCTTAAATATGCAACAACCAACAAATAAAAGAATTTGGTTCATTTCAAAGAAATTCACACGGTGACCAAGTAAAGTAACCGTAGTAAAGGAGACAACATCCCGTTGATGGTGGGATTATTTGAAAGATTTGCTTTAGTCACGTCACCAAATGCAGTTGAACCACCCGTGGATCCATGTTTGACCATCTACCACTCTGAGCTCTGCTTTTTAATCATTTTATTATTATCATCATTCATTTATTCATTCTTTGGAGGGGGGCTATTTCCTAATGCCGCCCTAATAAGGTGATGTTCAAGGGGAAATATAACAGAAACTCTTTCAGTGTTATTCATGAATAAATTAACAGATAAACTGTGAAGAATAAAAAAACTGAGATTTAAAGGAGAGAGTGAGAAACTTGATCATCCATCCTCATAATCCATGTTTATCAGTATCTGCTGTGACCATCCTGCAGTAATAACTACAAGTCTACATTTCTGTGACTGTTGATCAATCACAGCAGGAATCTGAGCTCATCTCTGCACACAGAGCAGCTTCAGCTCTGGGATAAACTGCTCGCTTCACGTCCTTCTCAGCTCACAGACATCCTGATATTTTCCTTTAACATTTGATGGTATAATTCATCTGAGTTTACACTTTATCTGCATAAATACAGAAAAACAGACCCAAACACCAGAAACCATCAGTTTCACCATGTAGAATATATTGTTGTTTCCTTGCTTTTCATTCAGAGAAAAACTCTGATTTTGATTTTCTCTGTTCTCTTTGCCACAGCCCATCCCAGCAGCAGCTGAAGCAGCTGACTGTCATAACACTGAATAACCTGGCTGGCACACATGTTAATGTTAGCCATTTAAATATTAGCAGTTAGCTGAGGCCACAAGAAGAAGAGGCCTTAAAAGAACGATGGATGATAAGATTAGATTTTCAAGACTAGGCAGAGACGTGTTTTCCTTTACTGTCTCTTACAGAGGAGGGAGCAGATACCAGACGAGGTCACGGAGGTACGGGGAGGATTCGCAGCAGACAGCAAGACTGCCACGTCCATGCGAGAGAGCGATGGCTACGATCATCTCTGTTTTTGTCTCACTATATAATGTTGTACAGCCCATTTGAGGGTTATCCTCTCTGTGAACCAGATGCTTGATTTCACACAGAGGTCTACCAACTGAATTTGATCAATTATGGAACGATTTACCTCGACAGGCTCCTTCACTCGCTGCTTTTAAACCCCTGACCTTTGACCCAGTGTGACATGTTGACTCACTACCTCAGACAGCTTAAAAATAGTATTTTTGTTTTTTGGTGCTGCCTAAAAGAACCGTAAAATATCTGTCCTATATACAGTTATGTTCATATATTTTTGTACTACATCAGGAAACTCAAAAATATAGTTTGTAATATTTTAATCCTTATTTTTAAAACTGTTTTTGTCATTTTTCTTCTCCCATTGCATCAAAAATCATTATTTACACTGAATAAATTAGTCAGCAGCTCTCTTACATTGTTGCTGCAGGTTCATTACTGAAGTCTGGAGGGTTTCCTTTGGACCGGTCACTCCTCACAGACACACAGCTGGATGCTGCAGATCCTGCTCCATCCTCTTCCTCCATCTTCTTGATGTCAGGGTGGAGTTAGTCTGAGAGGCAAACACACACACTCAGAGGTGCTGTTGTACTGGAAGCATCACACTGACGGGTTTCTAAAGTTCTCATTGATCATTTCATGGAGTTTCTGTGGTAAACACTGTCCTGTGACGTATGTGTTATGGTGAGGGTCATGAGGGCTAACCAGCCCCACTCCTTACTCCTCATATTTCAGCCTGAAGCACAAGAACAGCCTCAACCTAACCAGGAGGCTGTAACCTCAAAGGGACTTCATGGTTAGAAATAAAGGTTCAATGAAATGAAGCAGATCATAAAAACATGAGTTCCAACTTTAAAAGAAGCATCCACACGATGACGCACAGCAGAGGAGCACTTTCTCTAACACACTGATTCAGTTCCACTGACACAAGGACACACACAGGAAGGCACACACACACAAGCCTTTATAAGAAACAACACAATCATCTGCGCTTGTCAATCCAAGTCCTTAGCCCATGAGCCCGCGGTATCACACCACAGATATTCCCTTACTTTGAAAAAATAAAGACAGTTTTCAGAACAGACCTGATGTTTCTGCTACAGCCTGTTTACCAATATAATCAATATCAGATATCAGAGCAACAGAAACCTCGGTGATCAGGACGCTGGGACTGAGAACAGGAAGTGGCTCAAACGTCACAGTTTCATGACGTCAGCCTGAACTGCACTCACGGAGTTTCTGTCGCCATTGTAGTTTTTAAAAAGTCCCGTGATAAAGGCGGGTCTTTCTGTGAATCCGCACGCTCATTGGCTAATAGTTCGAGATTGACACATCGTTATCCAATGAGCGTGCGGGAACTTCCGACATAAAGTTGTTTCCTTTGAAAAACCAAAGTCTGATTATTTTTGCCTCCACTGACGGAGCCTGTTGTTCCCGCCACAGAGACACAGTAATGTCAGAGCGGTGTTAACACTCACCCTGCCTCAGCACAGCTCTCACTCTCCTCCTGCTCTCTCACACTAAACGGAGGCTCAGCTAAACTCACTTCCTCTCTACTTACAGGAAACCAGCGCTCAGAGGAGCCGACCGGCCTCACGTTTCACCCACAGACACGAACAGCGTGGAATTATTTTATGTCATAAGAAGAAACATATTCATGTTAACACTCACCTGCCTCAGCTCCACCTTCCTCCTCCTGCTTTCACTTTCACTACTGCTCCCTAAACACAGAGGATGCTGGGACTTGTAGTAAAAGCCTTTATTATTAAAATACATGAAACAATATAATCAGAAAATAAGCACTAAGAATATATATTTATTTCGTAACAGTCTCCCCCTTTTTAACTCATTTTATGAGTTAACCTAATTAATTCACTCCCTCAATAACTACTGTAAACTAAAAGCAGATATAATTAACTTTGTCCTAGTAAAAGGTCCAACATTACTTTTGTCACTCTATGGAAACGATCTCTACACCGTTAACCCGTTTCCTCACTTCATTGTCCCTTCGCTCCCTTTAACGGGTAGAGCATATCCGGCCTGAACACTGTGTTTGGGCAATTTACATAACATAGAAATCCTACAAACTATTAAAGTCCCTCTCATTACTTTTCATTACTTTACGCTCACATTATAACCTCTGTCTAACAAGCTTTTAATCTTTTTTCAATCTAAACAACTACTCTTCTGAGAGGTTTCTCTGTGCTCTGTGCTTCTTTTGGGTGCCCCTCCTATTGGGTCCTGGATTCTCGCCAACCCCTCCGTGGTTTTGTTGTGGTTCTGGAATCTTCTCCTGTAAAGGACAGAAATGGAAAACACCTCTCTCTGCTACGCCTCAATAATCTACTATGTTCATCGATTGTTCTTTTAATTATTCAAAGTTGGTTCAAAATATCATGTTCTGGGCTCTATCATATATATGTAATTAATCTCAATATTATTTATCTGTGTAAGCAACACTGTTGATTTTATTAAACACACATGTGGTAAGAATGGTAGGGAGAGCCTTCAGTTTTCAGGCCCCTCTTCTGTGGAACCAGCTTCCAGTTTGGATTCAGGAGACAGACACTATCTCTACTTTCAAGATTAGGCTTCAAACTTTCCTTTTTGCTAAAGCATATAGTTAGGGCTGGACCAGGTGACCCTGAATCCTCCCTTAGTTATGCTGCAATAGACGTAGGCTGCCGGGGATTCCCATGATGCATTGAGTTTTTCCTTTCCAGTCACCTTTCTCACTCACTATGTGTTAATAGACCTCTCTGCATCTAATCATATCTGTTATTAATCTCTGTCTCTCTTCCACAGCATGTCTTTATCCTGTTTTCCTTCTCTTACCCAAACCAATCACAGCAGATGGCCCCGCCCCTCCCTGAGCCTGGTTCTGTTGGAGGTTTCTTCCTGTTAAAAGGGAGTTTTTCCTTCCCACTGTCGCCAAAGTGCTTGCTCATAGGGGGTCATATGATTGTTGGGTTTTTCTCTGTACCTATGAAGCGCCTTGAGGTGACTTTTGTTGTGATTTGGCGCTATATAAATAAAATTGAATTGAATTGAATTAAGATATACACCATAACCATATCAGCATAAATCTCCGCTAGAAAGCAAACTTCAAATGGTTTTAATATGTCAGGGTTTACGCCCCTTCTCGTGTCTGCAAAGAGTATAACCTGCATAAGTTACAGTTAATGACAGTTAGACTAGTTTCCGTTTTCAGCAACATTTTACCATACATGGCTGTTTGTTTCCACATCTCACCCTCCAGATGTTTCCTGTTAAATTATTCGTTTCATGCTTATCTTTAACACCTCCTGCATCAACTGTTGCTATGCAAGCGTAAAGCAAAATATGTTTCACCTTTACCCTAGAATAAATCTACGTGATGTCTGTGTTTGTAAGCGTGATATGCACCCCTCCGTACTCTAAGCCATTCCTACAATATTTCAGTTCAGACAGTGACGCTGAACGAAGCTTATGACCTTTACAAGACTGAGTAGCAACTCCTATGAGCACAATTGCAATGTATGTATGAAAAATGGTTATAAATGCTTATTCTGGTAAAAGAAATCAAAGAGAACACAAACATTTTCAATCAGTTAAGCTTAAGCATAAAAGCAATTACTTATGCGTAAGTTTTACCGTACCTAAATTATCAAACACCCAGAAAGTCATAAAATGATCATAAAACCCCTTATTTCAAATTAACCCTGAAATTCCCCCTTTTGACACATCATGTGTCACACAAACTAAAAATGCTTCACCACATCTTAGGAAATTAAAAGAAAAAGGTTAATCATATTATTTCTCAGAAAACCTCAGCGATTCTCCTCTCGAGTATACTTGCTCCGGGCCTGCAAACCTGTGTTTAAGGAATAAAATCAGTTCAACTATCATGTTAAATCTTTTCAACTCCTGGCTCCTGACAAAAGCAAAGCAAAGCAAAGCATCCACCCTTCTCTTACCGGCGTGGTGAATTGTTTGTCAGCATTTACTCATCCTAACGTTGGTCCAGTCTTTGTCTCAGTGTCCAGTCAGTCAACCCTCCAGTCCACATTGTCAGTCCAGTCACACACATTCATGCACACGCATTCACACGAGATATTGCGGATATTGGAGACTCACGCGCAGCCTATTCCCGTCTCCATCACCTGCAAAATCATTTTAAAAGAAAAAACAATTGTTTATGTTCTTGGACTGGATTGACTCGCTGCAATCCTTTTAGACAGGAACTCACACGGTTCCCACAGGTGACCTTTTCCTCAGCCCATTGGAATCTGGAAAAGCTCACCTTATATTTGCTCTCACAAAAATGTTTTACAGCGCTGTTAATTCAATCCTCCAGGCCTGCTTAGAACAAAAATAAGAAAAAAGAGGGCAGATTATTAGCACATCAGAGCACAAAACATCATCACCAAAGGGGGAGACACCTGACAGTTTTCTCTAAGTGCACTGTTACAAAAATAATGAGCCCCTCCTCGACATGTCCATGTTTAGTAAAACTCCCTCTATTGAAATAGGAAACAAGCCAAACCTAACTGACAGAATTAACCCATCACTAAAACAACAACCCCAAAAATCTTCATCACAGAAAAGTTTTGCTTACTAATCTAACAATATGTTGTGGGAATTAGAACTTTCGGGCCATAAAGCTTTCGCCCGACTCTTGGCTTAACTAATACTTACATGGTCTGAAATCAGACTTAAATCACTCCCTCTGTTCATTTTGCCCACATCATATTTCAGTGGCCTCAGGTTCTTCAGCTTCCTGACAGTCTGAAGTCACCTGACATAGTTTCACCTGCTAAATACACAGAAAATCTTGTTAAAAGCAGCACAGTTTGCCCAACAGTAATATTCCCATTAAGCACTTTCTAAACACTTTATAACAATGTGTCATCACTAAATTATAAACTTCTTCTCCAAATCTGCACGACTGCACTTAGTCACAGACTTTATTTAATTGTCCTGCGGCTGCTATCATATATTTGACCAAACAATTCTTCTCACACAGTCACAGATATATTTCTCTCAGTGCAAACTTCACTCATGTCTCAGACAGGAAACTTGAGTTGTTGTTTTTTTTTCTTCTTTTTCTGTCCCCACTCATTCAACTAATTTGCATATTGAGTCATATCTCAATAAGCTGCCCTGAGTTCAGTTCTAAAAGCATTGCCAGGCAAAATACGTATATATAGTTCTGCTATACGTCACACACAGACACACACAGTTTCGATCAAAACAACTCCTTCTGGTCTGACTAATGTGTGTGTGTTTGTTACTTAGTTCCGCTTTTTCTGTCTGTTTCCTGTATTTTATTAATATGCCTCTGCAGCTCTGCACTAAACTTCCTGTTTCTTAACTTACTAAAGCCTCTATTGCTAGGCGACCTGTCACCTACTGATCTAGTTTTTTGCCACATCTGGCCTTGGTTTATAAAAGTCTTTATTATTAAAATACATAAAACAATATATTCAGATAATAAGCACTAAGAATATATATTTATTTCGTAACAGAAGGTTTGAGGGTTTGGGGAGGGGTCAGAGGGAAGAGGTCTCTCAGTCTGGACAATCCACATTGATGGCATTGCATCTTTCAACGTGTTTGTGGGTCGATTTGGATGCTCCAGGTGTGAGAGCAGCCACTCAGCCTCTACTGCAGATGTGTGTCACAAGTTCATCTAGTAGTAGGCTATGGCACTTGGCCACAGGTGGCAGCAGTGGACTGGCCTCCATGAGAGACTGCTCCAGCTGCTATGTGATAGTCCAGCTGCAAACTGAAGATCATATGCAAGTTTTGGAAATTAAACTGTACAATATAAAGCGCCTTGAGGCGACTGTTGTCGTGATTTGGCGCTATATAAATAAAACTGAATTGAAATTCAGAATATTCTTAACTTAGCTTTAAAACCAACCCAATCTAACTCTCCTCCACACTCAAAAACAAAGACAAACCAACTGACACATCTGAGTCCCTCACTTTCTTCAATCCACTCACTCTCACAAGCTCCACTCAATCACACTGGCTCTGTTTATTACTAATTACTATTGTCTCCCCAGAAACACTTCGGTTTTCATTTTTCCTATTTCAGTTGTGTTTTTTGTGCTTTTGCAGCGTTTTTGTTATTGCTGGTGTTTTCTTAAGTTGCAGTCCGTTTGGCCTCTCAGGGCCACCATAGATAAAGGCCAAAAATAAATACATAACATCATTTCAATCAGTTTAAAGGTTTATTTGCAAGACACAAAAACAGAAAAAATTACAAATGTATTGTGCATGAAACAGGAATTCAAACGTGGCTCAGATGTGTGTCACAAGTTCATCTGGCTGTAGGCTATGGCACTTGACCACAGGTGGCGCTAATTGACTCGACTCCATTTGAGTGCACACAAAGTAAACTGCACACTTTAGTTGTGAAGCAAAAACACTGAAATCGCAGTAATAACACGTACGAGGGGAGCGATCACGAAGACAAGATGCTCCTGATCGTTACTCTTGCTGTCCTGTGAACAGCATCGACGTGGTGTTAATTGTTTGCTTTTGTTTTGGCGATCGCCCCGTGAATGAGAATATGACCAGGTAAACCCGCCACATTTTTAAATAGTTTGTCGTTCAACAGCAACAAGACTGACGGAGTGTGTTTGAGGGAACCTCACAAATGTCACAGATGAAATATTTGGTGTTTATTTGCTGGTTTGTCGGTAGCAGCTCCTTAAAGTAAGTCTACCACACATCTGTTTGACCAGCGCCAGTTGATTTGGATCAGCGGTCCAAACAATTTGAACGATTGTTATGTTTCCTTTTGTGTTGAGTTTGACTGATATTTGCTGGATAGCAAATGTTTTAAAGCTATGCAACCTTTATCTGTACATAGCAGTTAAACTGTTTAGATAAATCTTTATTGATAATATACATTATTTATTTATGAATTACTGTGTACACAAGAATAAGTTAATGTATTAATCTAAACTGGCTGAAATTGTTCTATTACTCTTGTGATTTTTCTTATTGGCCCTGTTTATTTAATGCTGGTCAGGTGACCCTTTAGGGGTTTAAAATGCCGAGCCAATGAACGGCTGGGAGCAGGAATCTTTCTTCATTGAAGCTTCCACTTCCACTGGTCTGGTAGGAAGGAAGCGCGGTTGTATTTAACAGGTTCCTTCATGTAATGATCTGCTAGAAGGTGTGGGGGGCCATAGCCCCGTCCTCCAGGGCATGAAGCAGGCATGGAGGAGATCCAGGCTCCAGACATCCAGAGGCCCTCAGAGCACAAGAGACCAAGGAGGACCAACGGAGGGGCAACCGTGCCACTATCCCGGAAAGAGCTGAGGAGAGTCCCAGGTGAGGGGTCACTCAGCAGCCGCGGAGCAGAAGCCAGGGGGGGTTGCAGTGACGTGCCCGTGAGCTCCGCCGACAGCCAGCTGTGCCACAGTGACCGTGCCTCAGGCTGAGAGGCCGAGGGCACCCCACCCCTGAAGGAGCCCGAGTGAGCCCCAGGCTCCAGGCCCCGACAAGCAGCCACCAGGAGTGAGCCGGTGTGTACCTGGACGCCCATCCCCGGACACAAAGAACCACCAATGCACCGATGTCTGAGGGCGTCTGCCACTGGCAGGGGGAGTGGTGGGGGGAGATAGGCCTCCATACCATGGACTCCTCTTAACCTTTATTGTGTTTTGTACCCTACATCCAGGGGTGCACATAAGTCTTGCGCAGGTGCACATTCGCTCAAAATAAAAGACGCGCACCAGACAAGAAGTTGCACGTTTGTGTACATAAGATTTTCTGTTGGAGGACAGACATTTTTTTAGAACTCTTAAAGATGTCGATGAAGCAAGCTCCTTTAAGCAATTACTTTGGTGTTCCTCCACTTTCAAAGAAATGTCAGGAGGAGTCCGAACCGCAAAAGAAGCGTATTCTTGGAAAAGTGGTTGCAGGAGGTGAGCTGGCTTCAAACAAATGATGAACACACAGAGATGTGGTGCAGAATATGCCGTGAAAATTCCACTCTAGCGGACAAAACAGTGTCTTTTACATGAACGCAAACGCGCGTTGCAACTTCTTACTTGGTGGGCGTCTTTTATTTTGACAGCGAATGCGCACCTGTGGTCCACTTATGTGCACCCCTGCCTATATAAATGTCTCCCTTTTGTTCCATTATGCCATACCATTTTCCAGAAATTCTTACTTTGTGTCCAAACGATAATTTTTCCCTCAGATTTCAACAACGGTATCTGCACATCTATGTCTACTTTTTTAACAGCTGCTTCAGCCAACCTATCTGCTTTTATATTACCCACAATACCTCTATGAGCCGGAGTCCACATTATTACTGTTTATTTTGTTCAGACAATCTATGATGAGCAAAAGGACGTCATACAAAATTTGCTGATGGTTACTTGTGTTTCCTTTTTCAATGCTGACAATGAATCACTACATATTATTACTGTTGAAATTCTGCTGTCTTCCACCCATTCTAAAGCCAACAGTGTGACATATAACTCAACTGCATATATACTCAGAAGATTTAATGTTGTTTTGGCAATCTTGATCCTTAACTCCAGAATTACCACTGCTACACTTGTTGCTTCAGGTTTGGGATCTTTGGACCCGTCTGTATACACCTGTAAATAGTTCATTATAAAATTCTTGACAAATATCTGTTGTAAATTTCCTCCTCTTAGTATCCGTTAATGATCTGTCTGCTTTAATGTGTTCCCATGTCCATGTGGGCCGTAAAGGCCACAAGACTGTCTGACTGAATTCTTTGTCATTTACTTTGAATGCTCTCGCTCCACGACCCACCCTAAACTATTTTTAAAATCCTTTCCTCTTTCCCAACTATTCTATCAACCACACTTTCAAACCCAAGTCCAGGATAAAGAGGTTCAGTGAATGTGGTGTTGAAGGTGTGGATCAGAGTGTCACAGGAGACTCTGTAGATCAGGGGTATCGAACTCCAGGCCTCGAGGGCCGGTGTCCTGCAGGTTTTAGATGTGTCCTTGATCCATCACAGCTGATTTAAAAGCCTAAAGCTGTGTCCGAATCCAGGGGAAGGATGCTTAAAATGCCATATTTGGATGCAAAGTCACAGCGACGCGACGAAGGCTGTCCGAATTCAAAGAGCACTCAAAATGTGGCGACAAATGCGTCGTACTTTGCCCCGAATTTGAAGGATGGGTCTGATGTGTCCTACTATATCCGAGGATTCATTGCGGGTCATAGAGGAGATTTGTTTCGGGTGGTCGAAGCGGGAGAGGAAAACACTTTCAAATGTAAGTATATGAAAATCTTTTTGTACAAAAGTTAAATTGTTATAGCGGTTGTGTTGTTAAGCTTTGGGCATCTGCATAGACTTTTTTTTTTTTTTTAAATTTAAATACCAGTAAACCAGCTTGTATGGTGGGTCCCGCGCTTTTCCATGTATTGCCACTTACATACAGCTATTTTTGATTTTTTCAAATTTGTGATATGTTGTGGGGAACAAAGACCAAACGGCTTAATTCATTAAAACGAGGAGAAAACGATTCTCATATTCATATGAGTACGGTTCTATTAACCCCCATGCTGTACAGCAGCGGTCCCCAACCTTTTTGCGCCACAGACCGGTTTATGTCAGACACGGAGCGGCCTTTAAGGTATCCAGGATAAATACAACCACATAAAATGATTCGACCAAGACAAAAACTGTGGTATTTTGTAAATATCATAATAAACGTGAATGTGCTGTGTATTTGTGTAACTTTATTAGCAGCGTCCTCCTGAAAATGCGCCAACATTGAGAGTAACATCCTCCTCTGTACCACTTAATGCTCTCTGGTCCCTATGGTAACGTGTAAATTTTTCTTTCAAAATAAGATGCACAACTACAACACGTGAAAGACCCAGGGAAATCGTGTTAATGATAAAAACCCTGAAAACCATAAATTTCACACTGGAGCCTCAACTCTCGTGGCCCGGTACCAAACGACTCACGGACCGCTGCTGTACAGAACCTGTGATGTCCAGACGATATTCCTCTGGTGTTCTGCTGTGAAAACTTTTGGGTTTAGGGATTAACATAGTTGCCATCGTTTCCTTTCTTCTCTTATTTGTTGTGTGTGATCAGGACAATTCTGGAGAAGATGAGCCTGCAGGGGAAAGTCAGCCCCTTGCAGGCCAGAAGAAATGGGATAACTTTAAAAAATACAAAGTACGTATTGTTAAGTCAAATTGTTGAATGTTGTCATTGTGGTTCTTAAATTTGTAAAGTCTTAGTTCAAACTATAGGATCAAGACATTCCTTTGTCCCCCTCCCCAGCCTCTCGAGGTTCTGGGGGGAGGCTGTAGTGTTTTATCACAAGCACATCCCTTGTGAAGATTCTGTTTGATGTTGTAAGCTTCCGGATTTTATGATCCTTTTGGTGAGCAGGAGGTGACACAAACACACCCCCATGACACACACACACATTCTTGCACACGTGCTTATGACACACACACACACATACACACACACACACACAGACACACATACACACATAGTGCCTTCTCTTAGAACCATTGGGGGGGGTTACGTTGGGAGGTGCTTGGTTGTGTTGTATTTTGTAAACTGTAACTATCATGGGAATAAATAGCTGCGAGGGAAGCTACTCTTTGAAGGATTTGGGCTAGAGACAGGTGAAGAGCATTGCTCCACTGCCTGGTTCTGACCAAAGCTCTCCCTCGTTAGCGTGTTAAAGACCGGTTGAAGATGTTCTGTTTTGTCTTGTGTTCTTCATGAGGAATAAGTCGCTAAACTAGCGGGGCATGTGGAAACACAGACTCAACACGTATGTGTGTTATCAAGAAGATAATTCTTAAGAACACAAGTTAATAAATGTGCAATTACTAAGAGTTGTTGTGGTGTTTTCATTTGCCTGCTGTCATTTTTTATTTCCTCTGCCTTTAGGATTGCAAGTATCCAGGCTCAGGAGAGGCAGTCAGTGGGAAGCCCACTGCTGCTACTTGGCCCTGGTTTGCCCTCATGGATGAGGTGATAGGACAGAGGCCTTCCATTAAGCCTCTGTCCTAATGTCTTCTCTCCCTGAGGACACTCCAGGGCCAAGCACAGCAGTGGGTGACCAAAACGACAGTGATGACGAAGCGGCTCAGCCACCTACGACAGGGAGAAAGAGGGAAAGAGATGATGAGCTGCTAGACCTCATCAGAGAGGACATGAGGCAGCAAAGAGAGGCTGAGGAGAGGAGAGCAGGGAGAGGATGGACAGACTGTTTTCACTTCTTGAAAGATTAGTTCCAAAATGAGTTATGTATTGAGAAATTTATTTATTTGAATATATTTGTTACATTGTTACATGTGTTGCATTAGTGTAAAGGTTTTATGTTATTAATAAATTGATTCAAACAAACAGTAATTGTCACTGAACTCAATTTGATTTACAGGCATTTGTAACATGTATGAACATAACGCTAACTTTGAACAGTATTACTTGGATATTTATTTGATAGCAATAAAGTAAATAACAATAACAATTAAACAAGAATATTTCAAATACACAGTATGTAAAGATGAAAAAACAATATTTACAGTTGTTCACACAGGATTAACCTGAGTGACCTGTTCCTGGACCGTTTCTTGAACAACTGTAATAGATTACAGGAAGTCTCTGGCAGTGTTGCTGAATCTGCCGGAGCAAGATCAGACGTGGATGGGGTGCTGCAACTGAGACCTGCGGTTTGTCTTTTCTGGTCGGGGAGTGGAGAATCACACAGGGTGGTCTGCAAAGAGAGCTTTAGGATGCTTCCTCCCACTGTCCACTGCATCGTCCATCCACAGGGTTTGCAGGGCTGGCTCACTCGTGGCTGACACAGCACTAAGATGTTTTCAGAAATATGCAAGCAGGAGATGGTGGATGCTATATTATTAGTATAATACTTGTAACTCTGTAGCAGAAAACAGATATTTAGTTTATATATTTTATATGATACAGTACATGTGTAAGAATGACCGATGTTGTGCTAAAAAATGATCGTCTGCCAAAAACTGATTTCCGGTTTTTGCCCTAAACTGATTGCTCGTATTTAACCTGCTATAAATAACGTGTTGGTCAAATGTTTCCTTCATTAATGATATCAAGTCACTTTGAGCCACCAGCAACATTCCTGTAACAAGGTAGAAGCTGCAATCAGTTTTTGGCAGTGACTTTTATATATCCTTTATTTATCCAGTTCAAAAAAAAAATATTGTTGACATAAGAAATTTATTTTTTAAGAGTAATCTGGTCAAGAGGACAGCAGACAGCGCAACAAATATATTAATTGTACCTACATTATAACCAGAGTTATAAATATACTTGAACAACAGGTAATTATTGTGTATATAAAACCCCTTAGTAAACCATGTTCACCGAAGTCTATTTACCAACATACATAAAGATATTACACATATTACACACAGAAACATTGGAAATCAGTTTTGGCAGGCGAACACTTTTTTGGCACAACGCTGGCAATAATTCAATTATCCGTGTAATTAACTAAGTAATTCCTAAATGCGTGTAGATTAAAGGAAATTATTTTACCTGGATATGATTGTCTCTGATGAGCCTAAGGTACAAAACGTGCGGGCGACGACAATAAGGTTTTTGAGCGACATTTCTGGGTCCACTTTAAAGTTTCCGCGCTGTGGCGCTAGCGACCGGAAAAACACGCAAGTAAGGGCGGAGTTAAAGGCTAGGAGGCTGTCCACAGCCCATCTGTTATGTTGGATACTCATTGTTTGTTCAATAAAGTTTCTATGGAGAAAAAAAAGGGGGGCTGTCCACAGCCGCTCACTTCCTGACTACCCGTCCGTCTAAGGACACTACCTTGTGACGTAGGTAGGTAGTGTCCTTATGAGCATCCTTCCCATGAATTCGGACACAGCATAAATGACCTCCTCAACATGTCTGAAGTTCTCCAGAGGCCTGGTAATGAACTTATCATTTGATTCAGGTGTGTTGGCTCAGGGTGAGATCTAAAACCTGCAGGACACCGACCCTCAAGGCCTGGAGCTGCTCACCCCTACTGTAGAAGCACAGAGTGCCAGCAGGACAGTCCACATACACTGCTACTCTAAAAGGGAAAGAGGTGGGGAAGGTGGAGATGGATGTATCTTCATAATCATGACAGGCAGAGAAACGAGTATAATTAAGATTAATTAATTAAGATTAAGATACCTTTATTAGTCCCATGCGTGTGAAATTTGTTGTTAAGGCTGCCGACCTTTGCCAACGCCATCTTACCCTTCCGACCATACATACATTACACAAACATCACATGGGGAAGACAGGTCAGAGAGGTATAACAATGGAAAATGCACAACACGAGGAAAGACGAGGAGAAAAAATAACTCCCCCCCAGACTGAGCTCCAACAGGGAGATCAGTTTGAGAACAGAAAAAAAAAAACATAACACCTCAGCACATGAATCAGCACATCTCACAACATAGAAGACATAAGCTTCAAAGGCATTTGGAGGGGGTGGGGGGTGATTCTAGGTCTGTGTCAGTGTACATGTATATCTGTGCGTGTGTGTGTGTTCCATGTTCAACCGAGAGAAAGTGTCCCCTCACCCAATTAGGCAAAAGTCAACAGTCTTCGGTCGACGCGGGTGGCCTTGAAGGAGGGAGAAAGTCACAACACAGTCTTGTTATCTAAGGGAGAATTGTTATTCCCGTCAGCTTTTGCCTTGAGCATCCAGCTGGCGCCAGGGGGGCCGCATGAAATGAAGATGGTATCTGTTTTGGTTAGTGCGAACAAACTGCTTCCAATTTTACAGTTGTCTAATGTCCGTCACTGGTCACAAGTCTCTCATTGGAGAGCTGTGAGCCTCTCCACGATGTTATCCATCCATGCCGAGATGTTATCCAGTTTGCTCATAGGGCATGAGTGTTCACGACAGCCGTGAGCCTCTCCAAGATGTTGTCAGATGATGTCAGATGTTGTCTGATGTTGTCGGTCTCAGCACTCACAGCAGCCGCAAGCTTCTCCAAGATGTCATCCGTGCTGCACCTGATGAGCCCATTCTGAGAAGCCACAGCTCCATCGTTCCAATCAACATAGCGGGCAGCCTTGTGAGGATTTGAACAGCCGTTTCCGTTTTCTTTATTCTTTGATAAGCCAGGGCCAAGCCAGCGCCGATCAGCAAGAACCCTGGTATCATGGTTCCGAAAAGATGTCTTCAATGTCTTGTCACGGGCTCTCCCGAACCCAGGCTTCTCATCGAGGGTGTCAATTGCATTCAGGGACCAGTTGATCTAATCCATAATTCTTTAGGTTTTTCAAGAACAAGTCTGGGAGACTCTCTTAGGGTTAGAGAATAAGCGAGAGTATACAAAAGACATGAGAAGCCAAGCAGGAAAGATAAGGGAGAGGGAGAGGGGAGAAGGAGAAAGTGCGACCGCCTCCGTCAAGAGCCAGAGCAACTGAGACTCCAGGACTGATTAGTCCATCCAAAAATGGTTTCTTCATCTTTCTTGGTGATTCCTTTGTAAATCACTGGTATGTGAACGTCTCCGCTCAACCTCCCAGTAACAGCAGCCAGTCAGACCATTTCTACACAGCAGCTGAGGATAAACATCACATCTGTCTGCATGATCAGGATATGGAAGACCCTCCCACACAAATGTCACCTTCCTGTTGTTGTCAGACAGTTTGTGTTCACTGTGTTTGTGTCGATTTGAAGATGGTTGAATGTGTGCTGCTTTGTTTTCATGAATCCCATTAAAAACACACTTACACTTCCTCAGACCTGGTCTCAACTATTGGACTCCAGCAGGCTCCACCCTGAAAGGAGGAGGGGTCAGAGCAGTCAGCATGCACACATGGACATTACATCAGTCTCATAGACACTGAGAACAATTTGTGTATGAGACTAAAGAAACAGTCCATACATAATTGAACAAAAGGCCTCTAAAGTTCTGTGGTTGCCACATTCCTGAACGACTGTTTAATTACAGCAAAAAACATAATTATAATTATCTTGATTGATATTGTAATCTCAGTTTTTCAACACAATTTTTCATTAACTTAAACATCCTGAAGATAATGAATTTAAAATATTACAGGAGAATTCCTTCAACTTTAGGTTTAATTAAAAAAAAAAAAAAAAAACAGAACAAAAGTGAGGGTGGTGTCGTAGGGCGTTAGGCTCTGATCACTGGATGGTTTTGACCTGAAAGTCTGTCTGTCATGTTTCGGCTGTGTGCAGGCAGGAATTGGACCCAAACGCAAACTCACTGGAGACAGGACTGAACTCAGAATGGCAGCTTTTATTGCTGAACACAAAACTCTACAAAACCTAAACTGGGAAGACTCTAACAAAACACACACAGGGGGCCAAAGGTAGAAACACACAGCATGAGGGAGATCGCGACACTGACACAGAGAAACACAGGGCTTAAATACACTGGGAAATAACGAGTGGAATGAGACACAGAAGGGGAGCACAGCTGGGAGAAATCGGACATAACGAGACCCAAGGGAAGCGAAACTCAATACATTCACGTAGGACACTGACCTTCAAAGTAAAACAGGAAATGTAACATAGACTTGACTTGACTAGGGCAGACAGAGCAACTAAGAAACACAGAGAACAATAACAAGGAGACAGAGGGTGGTGTTACGAGTTCAAAATATTGGAGATGGATACAAGAGGAAAACCAAACTAACAACACTGGTCCGGCCGGGTCAAGTCAAACGATGATTTTAATGAACACACGTGTGGGAGATGAACACTGCATACAGACAGCATAAGATCTCTCACCAAAAAACCACACAACAATAGTTTTTATGAAATCAGGGTATTAGAACGCCCCCTCATACGTAAAGCAGGTACAATACAATCAATGTTGACAACTTTTAACACAAAAGAACATCTTCTTCCCGAGGCCAGGTCCTTCCCAGTAATCTTCTAACTCCGCTTATCCCCTGGAACAAACCGTCTCTCCTGCAAGCATAATCAAACAGCTACAAGGCTTTGCAAACTATTATTTAAATGTTTGAACTCTCACCTATACATGAGTTTAACTACTGCTTGTGTGTGTGCGTGTGTGCCTCGACCTCAGCATTCACTCTGTCTATAAGGACAGAGGCCAACTCTTCATGTGTGCAATAACCTAACTGAAACCATGCATGTAATATGTTGAATAAATGTTCTAATCAAATGCCACTATTCAAAGCTTAATAAAAAGAATATAAATGCATAAAGGATAATAATAAATAACATAGTATATGTGTTTTGTAAGCGTGTTCTTTCCATAGCTCAAAGTCCTTAACACAATAGATTGTTCGGACCTCGCGCCGAACAAAGCTTCCGACCCTCCACTAGATGACCGAGCCCCCTCTTTAGCAAGCACAACAATACAATGCATGTATATCAAAATGATTATCACTGCACCTGTAATAGAAAATGTTAATATGGGATTATGACGATACCTGTGATAGAAGATTAACATGAGGTTATAACAATCACAGTCATCCAAACTTTAATGTAATGTCAATAGCTTCAATAAATGCTTTAATGCAATGCTTATTATATGATTCTGATGCAATGATAAAATAACAGTAAAATATCTCTTCTCAGTGGCTAACTATGTCATGAACACGCTGTGTGGAGGCAGATGAGGACCCAAACGCAAAACTCTCAGAGACAGAAGTGGAACTCAAAAACGCTGCTTTATTGCAGGACTTACAAAGTAACAAAACTAAACTGGGAGAACTAAACTGAGGACCGAGGGAACACAGAGAGACACACAGGTTCGGGAGGAGACATTGACGACGCGACACTGAACAGATAGAGACATGCACATAAATACACAGAGGGTTAACGAGGGAAGTGGGGACACACGGGGAACACAGGTGACACAGATAATCATAACGAGACATGGCAGGAGTGAACACAACGTGACGCATACTGACGAGGGACTGTCAAAGTAAAACAGGAAGCGCACAGAGGTTCAGACATAACGGGCTGGGGAAACATGGAATAAAACACAAGGAGGGGACACGGGGGTTCACAGATACAGAGGAGCACACAGAGGGTAACCAAATAAGGAACATCTTAACTGAACGACCCATGAACCAATGCCTAAATAAAGAGCAAAATACAAAATGCACAAAAACTAAGAATACTGGGCCAATGTGGCCCAGGACCATGACACCACCCCCCCCTCAAGGGCTGGCTCCTGACAGCCGAAACCCAAGAACCAAAAGACAAGAAAACACAAAACAACCCACCCAGGGCGGGAGGCGGGGGACCAGGACGGAGGGAACGAAAACCAAACAAAACACAAGGAGCAGGAGACCAAAACTGAGTCCACAAATACACAAAACAGGTCAAAACAGGGAAGCAAAGTCCAAAAAGGGCAGAAGGTCAACCCAGAAGGCGACGGCAGTAAAGTTCAGTTCAGCTGTTCCGGAGGCCGGCCACGTGAAAAGCGGCAGTGGCAGCAGAACGGGTCCGGAGGCCGGCCGCGAGGAAGACGGCGGCGGCAGCAGGGCAGGTCCGGAGGCCGGCCGCGTGGAAGACGGCGGCGGCGTGGACACAGTTCCGGAGGCCGACCGTGCGGACGGCAACGTCGCGGGAACAGTTCAGGGGGCCGGCCTCGACGGCGGTGACGTCCAGCTGGTGGCCCGGAAAGGGGCCGGCGATTCCGAGGTGCAGAAGCTGGACCAGGCGTAGCAGAAGCAGGGACCGCGGCTGGACCAGGCCTAGCAGAAGCACAGGCAGAGGCCGGGCCAGGCGACGGCGAAGCTGGAGCCGATGCAGAGGCCGGGCCAGGCGCGGGTGAAGCAGATGCGGAGGCCGGGCCAGGCGGAGCAGAAGCTGACTTGGACCCTCCAGCGGAGACGAGGAGGTGCTGGCCGGGCTGACCAGAGCCGCCAGCGGAGGCGAGGAGCGGCTGGAGAGGTTCTCCTGAACCCCCAGCGGAGACGAGGAAGTGCTGGCCGGGCTGACCTGAGCCGCCAGCGGAGACGAGGAGCGGCTGGAGAGGTTCTCCTGAACCCCCAGCGGAGACGAGGAGGTGCTGGCCGGGCTGACCAGAGCCGCCAGCGGAGACGAGGAGCGGCTGGAGAGGTTCTCCTGAACCCCCAGCGGAGACGAGGAGCTGCTGGCCGGGCTGACCAGAGCCGCCAGCGGAGACAAGGAGGTGCTGGCCGGGCTGACCTGAGCCGCCAGCGGAGACGAGGAAGTGCTGGAGGGGTCCTCCTGAACCCCCAGCAAGAACAGATGCAGTGCCAGCAGGTGTGGAGACCTCTGGCTTAGCGGACGCTAGCTGTAGCTGCACAGGGCACACAGTCGGCTTGGGATGCAACGGCTGGGGCTGTGCAGGGCAAACAGTCTGTCCAAGCTTTGTCAGCACGACGCTGTCCTCAACTGACTGAGAGAGCTCACAAAAGCTTCCAGCCGAGGATGGCAGTGGCTGAACAGGTTGCTGAGCTACGAACTGAGCTGATAACTGAACAGGCAGTGGAGCAAGAAACTGAGGTGGTAACAAAATGGATGACTGAGCAGATAATGGAGCTGATAACTGTGCTAGAGACTGAGCTGGTGACAAAACAGGAAACTGTGTTAATAACTGAGCTAATGACTGCGCTATGGACAAAAGTGCAAGTTGCAGTGGTGGTGGAACAGCAGGTGGTTGAACTTGTGACTGAGCAGGTGCCTGACTTTTGGCTGCTCTCCTCCAGGAAACAGGAACGAGTACTGGGCCTGGCCGAACACCAGCCATCCCCACCCGAGGAACAGATACGGGTGCAGGGACGAGCTGGGCTCTGGCTGCCTTAACCCTGGGAGCCGGTGTAGGTGCAGGTGCTAGCTGGGCCTCTGCTGCTCCCACCCGAGGAACTGAGACGGGTGCAGGAGTCGGCAGGGTCACAGCTGACCTCACCCGGGGAGCCGGAACAGGTGCAGGCAATGGCTGGGTGTCCATCAACCCCACCCGAGGAGCAGGTACGGGTGCCGGGATGAACGGAGCCTCTGCCAGGCTGGGGACAGGAGCAGGGACCAGCTGGACCTCAGCCACCCTCACCCGAGGAACTGATACGGGTGCAAGGGGAAGCTGGGCCCGCGCTGCCCTGGTTACAGGAACTGGAGTTGGAGAGCTGAGCTCAGGAGCAGTAACAGTCACTTGGTAAACCAGGTTATTGGTGCCGAACTCAGTTTTAGGAGGTCTAGGTTTAAAACAAGCAGGTCCTAGAAAATCCACTGCTTTTAAACTCTCCAGGATAGAGCTAGCGGTCCTGGAGGAGATTAGCTTAGAGACAGTCACAGAAGCAGTTTCAAAACAGACAACATCACTAACTGTTTCTTGAGGAACGGCGTGCTGTCTAACACAGGTCAGGGAAGGGAGAACGCCAGAGACAGTTCCTTTCAGAATCTCGGATGAAATGAAAATCACAGGTTGAGAAACAGAATCAATTTTCAAACAGTCCATAGGTGAAGCGACACAGCTGGCCGACTCAGAACTAACTGGATGGGGGGCCACACAGTCCAGGGATGAAGTAGCACCCACAACAGCTTTCACAACAACTGGTTCAGAGGAACAGTGAACAGGATCAAGCATGCATTGCCACAGATGGTCACAGAACTTGAACTGATCAGCCAACTCTGCAACGCTTAACCCCAGTCTCTTGGCTAGTTTAACAAAGGAAGCAGCCATCTTGTTACCACTCACTCGAAAAACTGAACGATTAATTACTGGTTGTGGAGCTGACTGGGCCACACTGGACAGGTCAAAAGACAAAACGGGTTGGAACATGCAACAGTCACTAGAAGGAGCATCAGCTACAGAACACACAGTCTCACATGGTTTGTGCTCCTCAGCATGCACTGTTATATCTAGGGCTGATGATGGCGGTGGTGTGTGGCTGAGCTCAGACTGGAAAACCTCAGAGTGTACAGGCTGATTAAAACAGTTCTGTGGGGTTACAATGCTGGTAGCAGTATGTGGGTGAGTCTGGTGTAGGATAGCAGTCTTTGGTTCAGCTAACTCTACAGGTGAAACATTCATACTGGCTAACTCAGAGGAAATACTGCAAGCATCACAAAAATCTGAGGGCTCAGAAACACAAAGATTACCAGTGAAAGCAACAGGTGAATTATCTGACACGGAGGTGCCTCGCTGAATACTGTCCTTGGAGTCCAAACACAAAATGGCAGAATTGTCTGAGTTAGGCTGCACAATATACACGGAGGGCCAAACAGTGCTACTCACAGCGGGGGATAAGTCATGAAGTCCAGGTTCAGAACGTTTGGGCTGAGTGTGTGAAGCACAGTCACTCTCTCCCACGGGTGCAGCCTGCTTGGCTGTACCGGAGCGACGGCGGCGTGAACGCCGTTTTCGCCGAGAAGGGGGAGGAGACGAGCCAGGCCGCGAATCCTCCAGCGGACCGGGCTGAACGTCCTCCGGCTCTTCATACTGGAGCGGCAGCTCCGGGCGGATGCGTATGGGAGACGAGGAAGTCCTGGATGTGGGGATGTAGCGCACCGAACAGCCATGGGAGTCCGGACACCATCCTCTGCAAACGGATGGCAACGGTCTCCCGATATTCTGCCCCTGGCAGCGCTGCCCACTCCTGACAGTGATACTCCACCGTGTAAATTAAATCCTCGCGGAGTTCAGCGGAGGGATTGTGAGATGCTGGGTCCATGTCGTGGTCGCGTCGTACTGTCATGAACACGCTGTGTGGAGGCAGATGAGGACCCAAACGCAAAACTCTCAGAGACAGAAGTGGAACTCAAAAACGCTGCTTTATTGCAGGACTTACAAAGTAACAAAACTAAACTGGGAGAACTAAACTGAGGACCGAGGGAACACAGAGAGACACACAGGTTCGGGAGGAGACATTGACGACGCGACACTGAACAGAGAGAGACATGCACATAAATACACAGAGGGTTAACGAGGGAAGTGGGGACACACGGGGAACACAGGTGACACAGATAATCATAACGAGACATGGCAGGAGTGAACACAACGTGACGCATACTGACGAGGGACTGTCAAAGTAAAACAGGAAGTGCACAGAGGTTCAGACATAACGGGCTGGGGAAACATGGAATAAAACACAAGGAGGGGACACGGGGGTTCACAGATACAGAGGGGCACACAGAGGGTAACCAAATAAGGAACATCTTAACTGAACGACCCAGGAACCAATGCCTAAATAAAGAGCAAAATACAAAATGCACAAAAACTAAGAATACTGGGCCAATGTGGCCCAGGACCATGACAAACTACTCAGAAACTAAAGAGAATACAAGAAAACCAAACTAAGACACTTCACTAAAGAATAAGCCGGTACAACAAAGAGAACTAAGATCATAATACAAAAACTCAGAGGCACAAGAAACTCAAAACACTGGGTCACCGACCCAGGACCGTGACACTGTCTCACGAAGACAACCAGTCCATGCAGTCCTGCCTCCACGTGATGTCTGCAAACTGCACCACAGCTGTGAGGCAAATAAACAACAGCTGTAGTTAACTGTTGAACTGAGTCCAAGTCACCATCAGCCCAGTATTCACAAGCACAATCACTGCCCCATCTTTGAAAACACTGCAACAGTTTTAATTTCTCACATCCTGTTGGATTTATTCAAACATAGACTGAAATCATTTCAATAAGGAGAGATCATTAGAAAAAATGAACATGATTTATTGATGATTAGAATTTAGATAAAGGTGTTTGGCGGTTAGATTCCGATGGGCCGGCTTGGTGAAAAAGAACCCCACCTGTGAAAGGGATCAGAGAAGGAAGACCTGGAGCCTAGATGGTGGTGGTGGAGATGAAGATGGTGGCTTGAATGTAGCCTGAGGGAGGAGAAATGGCAATGGGGAGAAGGTGGGCTGCACAAAGGTGTCTGCAAAGGAGAATGACAGATGCAGAGTGAGATTAAACGTATGTGGCATGAATGCTGATTGGCCTGGAGAAGGCCGGAAGAAGGTGATTGGACTAGACCAGTGATGTCACAAACAGCCGGACAGCATCAGAAAGTGGGAGTGATGCGAAGCTGAGATTTAGCCTCCAACAGGGGATGGACAGATGTGAGACCACAGATGTTCCTTCTTGAGCTTACACAGAAGCTTCAGGATGTTGGTTTTGTTTGATAGACCTCTATTACCAATACCCATACATCAATGTAAAACAAGTTAGATGAATGAATGAGCCACACAAAATCAAATCAGGGTGTCTTTATTTCTAATCCTGGCAGTGATCGTTCCCATCCTGAAACTGCTGCAAGACAGTCAAGAGGCCATCACAGATAGTTGAAATTTACAACAAAGGTTTTGACCTGCAGGTGGGTTTGTGTGCACATGAGGCTGTAAGAATTGAAATCTTTATTAAACCAATCTGATTGAAAGCTTCAGGTTTTGATGAGGCTGAGCATGCTAGCTGCTAGAATGGCCCAGCCAATCACCTGACCTGAATCTAACTGAAAATCTATGGAAAGAATTAAAGCTCAGAACTCATAGAAGGAGACCACAGAAGGTTTAGGAAGAACGAGCCAAAATCACACCTGATCAATACGCACGACTAGTTTCTCCAAACAGGTGGTGTCTTGAAAATTTAGTACGAAGTATTAAATACAGTTCAAAAAGTTGAAAAAGTGTTTAACAGTTTTTTGCTCTGTCATTTCTCATTATTACACATCATTTATGAACATCTGTGGTTTGATTTCTTTGCATTTGATGATTGGACAGTGTTATCACCATCTGGTGATAATTTCATGACAATAGCACATTTAGAAATATATTTACATAGAAAATTGGTGATATGTTCAATACTTATTTTACCCGCTGTACATCACAATTGATATTTAATCTATTTTTAATCAAACATTCAGAACTTTTGATTTTCTTCTCTGGAGAAAAGTACAGAGCTGGACTCATAGTGTCGTGTTGATGTTTGGCAGGCAGAGTCCTGGAGCCAAACCTACAATAAAGCTGAACTCTCTGCAGCTTTATTGCTAAACTGCAAGATTACACAGAACCTGAGCAGACAGGAACATGAGCATATTAACTAGGAAACATTGAACAGAGAGCACACACAGCACTGAGAGTTCACAACACAGAACAGAGGGGCCGTTTATCAATGCCCAAGTACGCGAGTACGTACTCGCGTTCTCGGTGAGTACGCACTGGCCGAGAACGCACGGGAGTACGGACTCGCCGAGAACGCGAGCACGGACTCGCGATTTGTACAATTGGAACACCAGCGTACGTGATGATGTCACAGGTCCGGAGTTTTTACTGCCGTCCCCTCTTAATTTAACTGTGAGTAACATGTTATGAAGCTTAACTTTAATCACAGCCAAACCGGTTTACTCAGGAACAAATAAAACACTGAAATAAACCAAACATTAACATTTAGAAGTGATCTAAGTGACTTATATATCATTTTTAACCTCAGTAGTGAAACCTCTATTAATAAAAATAGTGTACATGTACATACGTGTACATACCTTAATAAAAACAAGCAGGTGAGATGTTAGAACGCTTTTATTTCTATTCTAGTGGACACGCAATACTATAGACAGCTGCTGGAGTTTCTTTAACCTGAGTAGTGAGAAGACCGCGAGCGGGGGTGGGGGGGGGGGTGGGGGTGGAAACGATGTGCCGGGAGTCCGCTGTTGAGTTTTGGACGAAATGCATTCTGGGATATATAGCTGTCCCAAGTCCACACCGATGCATGCTCGATGAAACGGGCGGATCGAGAACACATCCGGGACTTTTTCGCGTTCTCGGCTTGATGCGTACTTCGAATTGGAACAGTACTTGGTCTCCGACTGATGACGTATCACGAGAACGCAAGTACGCACAAGTACGCATATTGAGAAACGCCCAGGGAGATGCAACACGAGGCAGGAGACTATCAAAATAAAACAGGAAACAACACACAGAGACCCAGACTGAGACACGTGAGGTTGACACAGGGATTGGGAATAACCAGATTCAGATGCACTAGAAAGTACGAAATTTAGGACCAACAAAGAACCAAAACAGAACTTAATACAAACATCTCTCAAAAGACTGAACCACAATAAAGTCAAAGACCCAGGACTATGACACATGGACTGATTACTTCCCATGTACATACAGCTGGGCTTTGGTTTAGAATAACTCCAGTGGATGGGAGCAGGAGGAGAGCACAGACTCTGTTTGGGTCTGTTTATGTGAAGAACACTAAAACTAACATGCTGTACGTGTTCAAAACATAATGAAAAGTAACACAAACCTCAAATAAAATCACACTGAACACATGAATATAACATTGATAACTCAGCTGCTGCGTACATATCAAAATGTTACTGATTAATTCTCATGGACAAAAATCCAGAAAAGCTCTGGTGGATGTGAGGGGGATGTCAGTCTGATAAATTCTAATAGACGGAAATAGAAAAATCAGTTTTAGTCATCAGAAACAGGCTTTTCTCTCTTCTTTTTCCCCTCAGATGGTTGGGACCGTTTTCACTCCCAAAGCATAACATACCATCGATTTGTCACATGGCATCGATTTGTCACATGGCATCGGTTTGTTAGGTTTTGGGATGAGAGCGTGTTGGATGGTTACCTGTCTTGGTCTGGTGGAGGTCTCTTCCTGTTCTTCCTCCACACTGTCACCGTGTGCTGCTTTCAGTAGATTGTTTGAATGTTATTTTATGAATGTTTTTCAGATTTTATAAGAAAGTTTTATGCTCCAGAGATGAACAACAGTCAGTGTCAGGGAGGACTGTAGTGACCATCTCATGTTTCCTGTGGATTATTTGTTAGACTTGATTACAAGTTCAGTTTGAAGCCAATGACTATGCTGACAGATTGATATTTATGTGGAGCAAACATGGTTTTACGCATATAAAACACACTGAACATAAATCTCACATGTGTGGACTCATGGACTGATGACTTCTTATGGACATGCAGCTGGAATCAGTTTGAGAGAAGTTCTGGTTGATGTGAGGGGAAGCAGGACTCCAACTGGTTCAGACAGACATGGAGAGAAAATGACTTTTTCATTAACACTGAAGTGTTTCTTTCTTCTCTCTCCCCTCAGATGACTTCACACTGTAACCAAGGACACCTCATAGGGGATCATCTGATTGTGGCTTCTCTAATAATCTTTCTAATAGTAATATTGTTCACTGTTATGTTACAGAGTGAAGTGAGATTAGTGCTGTAAAACTTCCATAACACTGAACAGATGCCACCACAGATATGTTGAAATCTCAGTCAAAACAAGTCAAAACAAATGAAATCCATGAATCAGAAATGCTGATTGTTGAACAGATAATTCAGTCTGTACATGAGGAGGAAACACTTTAGACTAAACTACATACAGAAACACAGGAACCAGGGCACAGTGTAAATCCAGGAGCTCTGTGTGCAACAGCTGACCTGTATGAACACAAAACATTGACTGAAGTCCACGTTGATGCTTTCTGTCTGTTTAACTTTTACATTTGAAGTAACACATTTTACTTCAAACACACAGATCAGGTAGAAAACTGTGGATTAGAAAACAAATTCATCAAGAAGGTCCTGAAGCAAGAAGTTCATCATTGCATAGAGTAAGAAAGAGGACATGAATCATCCCACGGGTCTGTGCAGTTGTTATATTATCATCACCTAAATCATGTCAGCATACTGTGTGTGTGTGTGTGTGTGTGTGTCTGTGTGTGTCTGTGTGTGTGTGTGTGTGTCTGTGTGTGTGTTGCTTTTTTAAATCTTCTACTTAGAGTTCAAATTTGGATAGTGATAAAAACATTGCACTGCTTCATTTAATATTTAATTGAACACATCTGTGGTTGAATTTGAATCTTAAATGTTTTTGATTTCAAAGATGTGGTTCTGATATGAAGGAACAGGAAGTAAATTGTTGCCATGGATACAGTGAGACAGACGCCTCAGACCCTCATTTTTTATTTCTTTTACTTTTTATTTTATTGATTCATTTCTTTATTTTTACATTTGAAAAAGTGTATTTGTCTGAATGAACTAATCCCCATTTCCCATGCTTTGTATCACTGGTCATACTGGGAACAGCCACAGAAAATGTTTGTAAAGAAGAAATCTTAAACATGAGCAGATTCTCAGGCGATTTCTGTTTCCTAACCATTGTTTCAGTGCACACGTCCCATCACTACATGTGTGTAAAAGATTTCTTTGGGATCAAAATCATCCACTGACAGTTATCAGAACAAACAGAATGCAAAAATCCAAAGTTCAGACTTCAGAGTTACTAAAACAGAGATCTGAGGAAAACTGGTTATTCACACGACTTTTCATGTGTGAGCAGTAGAGCTGGTTTCATTTTCAAATGTAGGTATTGCAGTGAGGATTGCAGGGAGACGTTTGCTGAATAGCTGCAGCTCTGCTCCTGTAGACTGCCTCTGAATGTGTGTGTGCTAATAAAGTCACTTTAATTAAATGTCACCTGTCAGGGAAAACTTTGTGTTAACTGAAGAAAGTTCACTTCTCTTTCATTGCAGCTCCACTCTTATTTTTGATGCACTCATTTGTTTCATAAATGATTTCAATGATTTTGCCACACCTCTGCATTGTCAGGTCGGAGCATGTGTGCTTTTGATGAAATGCTGATATGATGACGCTTGATTGGGGAAAGATTTCCACAGGTGGTGTTGTTGGTCTCCTTCTTCCAGTTTTCTTGTTGCTGCCTCTCTCCTCGCCTCAGCTGCTGCAGCTGTATCATGTATGTTGTTATGTTACATACAAAGAGGAAGAGGAATTTGTGACATTAAAGAGTAAAGATTCTTCTAATTGTTTTCCATCTCATCTCCTACTGCTTTAGTCTGCGTGGACAATATATGAGTAAAGCATTACCAAGCCAGATTATATTTGGAATATTTCAAACAGAGTACATTACAGTAAAATCTGCTTTCAATGTGACATTTACTTTGATCCTTTAAGACCAGTGTTGGTCAAGTTACTTGAAAAAAGTAACCAGTAACTAATTACTGATTACTTCCCCAAAAAAGTAATCCTGTTACTTTACTGATTACTTATTTTCAAAAGTAATTAATTACTTAGTTACTTAGTTACTTAGTTACTTTTTAAAAACACGATTTACAACCTGAATAGGTGATAAAGCGATAGATCTTTCAGCCCAATTCTACTTTTTCTGTATAATCCATCGCACAAGATGTAATCAAATGGAAATGTCTCTTTTTAAAACTTGTTTTATTAGTTTTAATCTTTTAACTTTATGCATCAAGCAAAAATTAAATTATATGCAACATTCTCTGACTGGAAGAAATTTGTTTAACATTTAAACCTATTTTCTGCACATTCCAGCACATAAAATAAAATATTTTTTTGTGTTTACACTTAGTCTTTCAAATAGATGCAAGTAAAACACAGCAGAAAATAAATAAAGTCAAAGGCTAGTTGCTCTATTTTCACCTGTAAAGCAGGAGTGGGGCAGGCGGAGGTTTACCCTGGTGCAGGTGTGCTGCAGCGGTCAGTTGAAGAATCCGCGAGTTTCTCTGTGAATTTCCCATTACAGTCGTAGCGCACTCGGCGCTTGCTTGGAAGTTTAGGGGGGGGGGGGTTTTCGCTGTAAAAAGAAGTTTTCTTCCCACGCACAACGGACGCTAATGTTTTTGTCACTTTTTATGGAATCAAACTCAAAATAAGGTCAGTACTTCCATGCTTTAAACGCTGCATGCTCATACTCTCTCCCGTACTTGATATATTATCCATTGTTGATCTGCACACAGCTGTTGTCACGAACGTCGCACTCGCTTACGTCACTATCATGAGACATTCTCGCAAAAAACTCACGGTTTTAGTAACGCAGTAACGCAGCGTTCCTACGGGGAAAGTAACGGTAATCTAATTACTGTTTTTACAATGGTAATCCCTTACATTACTCGTTACTTGAAAAAAGTAATCGGATTACAGTAACGCGTTACAAGTAACGAGAAACTATCAGGATCACATGCCTCCAGTGGTCACTGTGAGTAACTACAACTCTGCACATACAATAATGAAGATGAAGATATGTTTTTATTGTAGAAAGATGAACCAAATTTAGTTTGACTCTCTGACAAACGATGGCAAGATAAAAGTAGTTTGTTAAAAAAAGACACAAAAATGGTAACAATGAAAACAACAGCATATCCTGATAAGATACTTTTTTTCAAACCATCCGATGGATCCCAGGACCCAAATCCAGGATAAAGAGGTTCAGTGAATGTGGTGTTGAAGGTGTGGAGGTGGATCAGAGAGTCAGAGGAGACTCTGTAGAAGGACAGAGTGCCAGCAGGACAGTCCACATACAGTCCTACTCTGTTAGAGACAGAGGAGGAGGAGGAGATGGAGGAGGAGATGGATGTTTCTCTGTTATTGTGCCACACAGAGGAATAATGATCAGAACAGAAAAGACTCCAGGACTGATCATTTCCACCAAACACACACTCATCACTCCTTCCTTCCCTTTTGATTCCTCTGTAACTCACTGATATCCAAGCCCTCCTCGTCCACTCGACTTCCCAGTAACAGCGACCAGTCAGACCATCTCTACACAGCAGCTGTTCACAAACATCAAATCTGTCTGGATGATCAGGATATGACTGAACCTCCTCCACATGTGTCACCTTCCTGTTGTTGTCAGACAGTTGGAGCTTTGTGTTCACTGTGTTTGTGTCGATTGTGAGTTGACAGGAATCTGATGGAGAGAACAAACACAATCCAGCTGCAGTTATTGATCCATCATCTGTTCATTGATTGACACTTTGATGATGACTCCTGGCATCAGAGATGTGAATGACGAAGATGATTGAATGTGTGCTGCTTTGTTTTCATGAATCCCATTAAAAACAGACTTACACTTCCTCAGACCTGGTCTCAACCATCGGACTCCAGCAGGCTCCACCCTGAAAGGAGGAGGGGTCAGAGCAGTCAGCATGCACACATGGACATTACATGGCTCTCACACACACACTGTTACACACTGATAAAGGAACAGTCCAACATTTTGACACATAAATGTTTAAACTTCAAAAGAGCAAAACTCATAATCACATCACATTTAATCTCCTTTATTAAGCACGATGTCCAGGGAGCATTGACATGTGCCACAGTCAAGGTTCAACACACTGTGACATTCATGCTGTCAGGGAGTGGGTGCATATTACATGTAAAGACTGGGACTGGGTACAAAAACTGATCCAGTACAGGTAGAGTGCAGCAGCCAGTGCATCACATATTTTGAGCTAATGCAGCGTTCATCACACCACATACTGCTTTCTATGTAAAGGAGCCTTCATCCTCAGATTAGGGCTGTTTGTGACCATAAAGTCTGTCTCACAAGGGCAGCCACTGGTCCAGGCCAGGATGCCTCCACAGTGGGATGTCTGAGGGTGCAGACATGGGTGAAGTTAAGACCAGGTACCAGTGGACCTGAGTTATTGTTTCACTCCACCAAAAGCAGCAGAGAAAGACGATTATTAATAATCCTTCTAATTAATAAATGCTCTGTAGAGCAAATTTGTTGACGGTAAATCAATCAATCAAGGCTTTATTCGTCACATGCAGGGGGGTCCTGCAGTGAAATGGGACCCCCCCCGACCTTACATAGACACACAAACATCACATGGGGATACAGTCGGAGATTGGTAGCATTGGAGAGAAAAACATTGAAATGTACATTACAATGGGAAAGTACAAGAGGAAAAAAAGAGACCCCTTCTCATGCTGTGCTTCCATGGTAGGACAGCACGAGAACAGGAAACAAAAAAACTCCTCTGCACAAAAAAAGCACATAAATGTGACACAACATTGGGAAGACATAACAAGCCACACGGTAGGGTGATGGGTAAGGAGCAATGTGAAGCAAACCCAGCAGCCGCCTCGCACAGCGCTATCTTATCCAGCGCGGCACGTAGACCCGCCGTGTTCCCCCACAGGAAACAAGCATCGAAGGCGTTTGGAAAGGGAGGGGGATAAGTGTGTGGTTTTCAGTGTAAGTGTATGTGTGTGCGTGTCCATAGTTCAGCGGAGACAGTGTCCTTCGCCCTGCCAGGCTAAGTAAACAGTCTGCCAGCCAACCCAGGTGGCCTTAGAATGGGGAGGAACAATGTCAACACAGGCGTTATCTCGGATTGTTTTGATCGGCTCCAGCCTTGAGCCCGCAGCTGGCGCCGGAGGGGTAGCCGCATTAAGATGGTGATTTCTTTCCAACAGCTCATGAGAATTTCGAGCTGTATTGTTTTAGCACTCCGACACTGATCTCTCCATCTCCCGTTGGATAGCCGTCAGTTTCTCCATGATGTTGTTAACCTTCAATTCCGTGGTCTTGTCAATCTTTTGCTCACAGAGCCGGTTCTGAGACCTCGCGACCGCAGCCAACTGATCCGTGATGTTTTCCAGCTTTCGCCCATAGTTGTTGATTTGAGCTGATTCTTCCCTGATGTGTCCCAGTATCCGCTCAGAGATGTTATTCTGAGTATTCACTGCAGCCGCAATAGCCTCCAAGCTCTTGACCATGTCCCCGTCTGTGAGCCCTTTCTGAGAAGCCGCGTCTCGTCCAGTCAATCCAATCTCAGCAGGCAGCTTGGTGGGGGTTTGAGCAGTCAGTCCCGCTGTCTTGATTCTCCGATAAGCCAGGGCCAAGCCAGCTCCGATCAGCAAGAACCCTGCTATCATGGTTCCGAATAGGTAGATATGGTAAATGGTAAATGGCCTGTATTTGTATAGCGCTTTACTAGTCCCTAAGGACCCCAAAGCGCTTTACACAACCAGTCATCCACCCATTCACGCACACATTCACACACTGGTGATGGCAAGCTACATTGTAGCCACAGCCACCCTGGGGCGCACTGACAGATATCTTCAGCGTCCTCGATCGACAGTCCCGCCAGGCACACGATCCTCCATGTCTGCCACCCGTCCATCGTGTATCCAGCAGGGAAAGTCCCTCCAGGGCACTCAGGCTCTCCCGAGCCCAAATTTCTCGTTGAGAAGAGGGTGTCAATAGCATTCAGAGACCAGTTGATCAAATCCATAGTTCTCTTTAGGTTTTAGACACTGGCTGTGAGAGAGTGTTCCAGGGTAGTAAGAAGAAAAAAAAGGACGAGACAAGACAAGGACATAAGCGGCTAAGCAGGGAAGATAGGGGAAGGAGGAGAGGAGAAAAGTGCGACCGCCTTCGCTGAGAGCCAAACGAGAGGCAAACAAACATAAATGATGGAAACAGCATCAACCAATCACAATGCTGCACTCTTGCAGGAGGAGGTTGTGATTTGATGCATGTGATGTATATATTTATTTCTTATTCTCCTAACAGGAAAATTATCTTTTAGTTTTGTATATTTATACTAACATAAGTGCATTTAAAGGCTCGTCATCTTGATTTATTTATTCAGAAATGATATCAATAACAATAATACAGGGAAACCCTGAATTAAATGACACAATTCTTGGTCATTGATGGTTACAGCTAACAGTGTCTCTGGGAGCACTTTTGACAGCATTTGACTGAAGTGCTGGTTGCTGCAGGGCCACCATGAAGGCTCTTTCTGGAGCTCTCAGTGCTGCAACACATATCCTGCAGTGCAGGCTGCAGGGTAACAGGACCAGTGGTTGTTAATGCTACATCCACTTTACAGTCAAAAACACCCACTAGTCTGGGCCTAACACCCAACTGGTGACCTGGTTTCCTCCACCAGCTCCATCCCTTTGTTTCTTAATCTTTGCTTTCTGTTGGAATGATTATTTCTTATTATAATTATAATTTCAAGGTTGATCGACCAAAGTTAATTCACTTTGACTGCATTCTATTTTTCTGTTGTTTTCTACTAACTATTATCACAAAGTCCAGAAGATCAATTTGATATTTTAGCACAAACAAGTTTCAGTAGTAAATGCTCAGAAGCAGCAAACTAGCAGTGCAAAATAGCCCATTTTAGTAGGTGGCCAGTTAAGTTGAGTGACCTAGTAATCCATTTACTTTTACTAATATTTTTTTCTAAGCTGGGGAAACAACTTCCCCCTAATTCTAGTTCATGCTGGGCCAGGCTAAACATGTCCTGGACATGGTCTCTGCACACAGAGAAAACTTAAAATAAATAAAGAGAGTGAAAATGTCAGTTCCTTTCCAGGGATCAGTTTGAACAGGCTGCACCGTTGTTGCTGACAGAGATTTTGTTCTTTGAGACCACATACAGACATCTACTGTTTATGTTAGACCAGAATGGGAAAAATGTTTATATATGTGTGATTGTTCAAATAACACTGGTTTCCAGCATTAAGTAATCAGACAGAACCAGTTTCCTCATCTATCAGACACTGTTTGTGGCTGTAACGGCCATCTACATACCTCAGAGTGTCCAGTCTTAGCTGCTCAAGCATCTTCACTCCTGCCTCTCCTGGGTTATTGTAGCTCAGGTCCAGCTCTTTCAGATGGGAAGAACTGGAGCTAAAAGCTGAGACCAGAGACTTGCAACCTTCCTCTGTGACCAGGCAGCCTGACAGCCTGCAGACATGACAAATACTCTTAGAGAATAGAAAAATAGCTAAATCCAAACAGGACATTGCAGCCAAAAATCATTAAGAAATGGCATGACTTAAACAGGAGTTAAAAATAGCCATTAGTCAATCTAATCTTAGATTGTAAACCTCTAAACCTCATCTACTGAACATTTTAAGAACGCTGACCTGAGTGTTTCCAGTTCACAGTATGGACTTTTCAGTCCAGAAGACAAAACTTTCACTCCAGAGTCCTTCAGGTCATTGTTACTCAGGTCAAGCTGTCTCAAACTAGAGGGCTGGGAGCTGAGTAGTGAAGACAGAGTTTCACAGCTTCCCTCTGAGAGATTACAGACACTCAATCTGAGAGACAATAATGAGAAAAATAATAATGTTAAACTTTCTGGTCTGAACCTTTGAAAAATACATGATCTAGATAAAATATCATCTCTATAGAGGTTAAATCATGTGGAGGGTTAATTAATCATCAATAATTGATCAATTAGTTATCATTCAATATTTTATTAAATGTCTTTAATGAATTACAGTTCAAAATACTTAATAAATGAAATATATACATCATTGATTTAATGCCAAGTAATTTCATTTAAAAATTTCCAAAAAATTAATTACAAATTTAATGATTTTTAAATATATTTAATTAATCAATTATTGACACATTTAATTAATTATTTAAGAATCTATTTATTTAATTCATTTTGGCACTTCTAGCCCTGCAGCTGTGCATGTGCTTACATATCCACTGGTATGTATCCTGCAGGTATTCTCACAGCAGTGCTGCTGAACATTAAATGACCAGCAGATGTCAGTTCTTCATAATAAGCAGTTAAACGAGGCTTTGTGTGATCAGAAAAATTGGACACATTCACAGAGCTTTACCACACCATCACTAGACAACAATGGAATTATTTTAACTAAAAACAAATAATCAGAAAGTCTTCTCCTGGTCTCGTACCTCTGTGTTTCTGTAACATGAATAATGAGCTGAAATTCTCCTCACGACACCACCGATCAGCTCGAAGGGCCCTCGAGTTTACCTGCATGCATCCTGTTCACCTGTCAGCTGTTTAACACCTGCTGCTTATTCAGGAAACACGCCCACATTACCTGGTGACAGTCACACTTTAATGTGGGCCGCTGTTTGTCAATATAAAATAATTTAGTCCAATATTGTGCACACAATTTGCAAATGTACCATATTTTACAGACCATAAGGCTCACTGGATTATAAGGCGCATTAAGCGAAACAAAAATGTCGCATAAGTCAAACTTTACTCAGCTCATTCTTCTTGCTTCCTCCACTTCCGTACCATTGATTCATTAATGTTTAATTCTCTCACAGCTGCTTTATTCCCATGTTGGGAAGGGCGATGGACACTAAGATAACTACAGAATACTTTATAAGTGAACCTGATGCTTTAATAAGGATTTGAGCTATTTGCATTTAAATTAAATAGATTTATTGACAGACATCAATTAAATAAGTAAACTTGTACCTCAGTAATATAGTTCTGCCACTTATCTGCTCTAATGACTGGAAATCTGATATCCAGTCACCAGCACAGCTCACTCACTTACAGTCATTACTTCACTGTTTTTGCTCCTGAGCAAATCAGTTTGTTTTAGATTAAAGTTGTTTCATAACTGCATAATTTTACTGAAGTTTAATGTGTCAGCGGAGCACATGTGGAACTGAACCATTCGCTTGTCTTAATTATCTGATGTTTATATGTGTTACACTTTTTTAATCTTTCATTTTAAATTGAAACTAACATTTAAAAACATTTGGTACAATGTGGAAAGAGGAAGAGTATTTCCACCAGGAGCAGAAACGTCTGACTCAGCATGACGATGCTGTTGGTGGATACTGAAGAGCTCAGCCTGTCAAGACATGATTAGGTTATCGTTTTTAAAAATGTTTATTCAATTATATTCTGAGGCCAGTTATCTGGTATAATTTTTGGAAGTCTATTAAAATAAAAATAAAATCAGATGTGTGGTCTTTTGGTTGTTTTTGTTCAATAAGCAGATGTTGGTGTTTCAGCAATGCAGTAACTTAAGTTTAAAAGGCTTGTTAGAAACTATGAAACACATCATACAGACTTCTGGACATTAGAAGACATTATGTCTAACAAGCCTTGTACAGTTAACTGAAACAGCAACATTATCTCTTTTATTAAAACATGCATATACACGGGTCACACTGCTTTTTGAAAACCCCCCAACAAAGATCAGATGTTAGTCAGACTTTATTTTAGAATTCAGTTTAATAATATTTTCTGGAGCAGGCTGAACAGCAGTCTTCACTATCTACAAGCAGCATGAACATGCTGTATTGAAAATGCTCTCTTTCCTCCTTAAACATCTTTTTAATGTTAGTTTTAATTTAATGCTTGTTTCAGGAGCATAGTCTTAACTCAAAGTGGGAGGGGAGGGGAGGGGCTGTCAGATGCGCTGAGAGACCGTTTCGTCTGCGGCAACAACAATGAAAGCACACAGAAACGACTCCTCACAGAGGATAACCTCACTTTGCACCATGCGTTAGAGATAGCTATATCGATGGAGACAGCGGCAAAAGATGCAGGAGAGCTCTAGGGAAAGTGCACGGAGCCGTGTTCTGTAAATAAAATACATCCACAGCGCAATAATAAATTACAGATGTGCTTCGGATGCGGCAAAAAGTCACTTCAGGCTGCTAATTGTTGGTTTAAAGAGAAAGAATGCCTGCAATGTAACAAAAAGGAGCATATACAGAAAATGTGCAAATCAAAGCAGTATGATAAAAAGAAAAACGAAATGTGGAAAAGAGACAGAAAGCTGCATGAAGTAAATGAGAAAGACTCAAATGATTCTCAGGAGGATTTGGCATGCCTGGAGCTGTACACGATGCAAGAGAAAGATAATGATGCAATATGGCTCACACCAAAAATACAAGGGGTTGAGTTACAGATGGAACTGGACACTGGGTCTGCCCTCTCACTGATCTCATATGAAGATTACAGAGATAAATTCCCCAATCTGAAACTGAAACACACCTCAGTGAAACTGAAAACATACACAAGTGAAAGAATAACTCCTCCGGGAAAACTAAAAGTGAAAGTGGAATATGAGAAAAAGAAATGCAACCTGGAACTTTGTGTTCTGAAAAATGGAGGTGTGCCATTATTTGGGCGTGACTGGTTGAAATACATCCACCTCAACTGGAAAGAAATAAAGTCAATGAGACTGGAACGAGGCCTGAGTGCACATTCTGTGGATGAAAGACTGAAACAGAAACTTAATAACCATGCCCAGGTGTTCAAAGATGGAATCAGCACCCTGAAAAATATTAAAGCACAGATCATACTGGAGGACAATGCAAAACCAAGATTTCACAAGGAACCTGTACCTTATGCTTTATGCCCCAAAGTCGAAGCAGAGCTCCAACGCTTGGAAGAGCAAGGAATACTCACCAAGGTGAAATGGTCAGATTGGACTACACCAATAGTATCAGTAAGCAAGAAAGCAAGTGACAGAGTGCAGATCTGTGGTGATTTTAAGGTTTCAGTGAACCCAGTGCTCCGCATAGATCAGTACCCACTTCCACGGATAGAAGACATACTCACAGCAGTCGCAGGTGGCAAACACTTTTCAAAAATTGACCTTGCCCAGGCTTAACCCCAGTTGGAAGTAGAAGAGACATCCAGGAAATATCTGGTGATAAACACTCACAAAGGCCTATATCAGTACAACAGACTGGTATTTGGTATCGCCAGTGTCCCAGCAGTATGGCAACGTGCCATGGATCAGGTCCTACAAGGCATTCCAGGAACACAGTGTTTTCTGGACGACATAATTGTCACTGGTGTTGATGAGGAGACTCATCTGGCTAACCTAACAGCAGTCCTGGCCAGGCTAGACAAATATGGATTGAGAGCAAACAAAAACAAATGTGAGTTCTTCAAGGATGCCATTGAGTATTGTGGATACAAGATCGACAGACATGGGCTCCACAAAACCGAGGACAAAGTTGAAGCAGTCCTGAAGGCACCAGACCCTAAAAATGTGAGTCAGCTACGTTCATTCTTGGGCTTAATTAATTATTACCACAAGTTTCTACCAAACCTTTCAACAGTCCTGCACCCGCTGAACTCTCTGCTGCAACAAAATGTCAAATGGAAATGGACAAAAAACTGTGAAGAGGCATTTAATGGCGCTAAGCAGCTCATTACATCAGAGGAGGTTCTGACACACTTTGACCCCAATCTACCACGTTGCCTCGCCTGTGATGCCTCACCATATGGCATTGGTGCCGTGCTATCTCACAAAATGCCTGATAGATCAGAACGACTAGTTGCCTTTGCCTCAAGGTCCCTAAATGCAGCCGAGCGCAACTATACGCAGATAGACAGAGAAGCACTCAGTCTAGTGTGGGGAGTGAAGAAGTTTAATCAGTATTTATATGGACGACACTTCACCCTGATCACAGACCACCGACCGCTGGTTTCCATCTTTAACCCTCAGAAAGGTATTCCAACCATGGCTTGCGTACGCTTGCTTGGGCTTTGTTCCTGGGTGCACACACCTACACCATTGAGTTCAAAGGGACAAGGCTACATGGAAATGCAGATGGACTTTCACGTCTTCCACACATGCAACCCACTGAAGAAATGACTGATCCAGCTACTGTGTTTCATGTTACACAAATGGAACCCCTACCTGTCACAAGTGCTCAGGTGAAAAGAGAAACGAGCGGAGACACAATCTTGTCCAAAGTATCCGATCTTACTGTGAATGGTTGGCCGTCCTGTAGTGATACTCAGTTCTCTGCGTACTCCACCCGCAAAGACCAACTATCCGTTTGCCAAGGATGTGTCATGTGGGGAACGCGTGTCATCCTGCCTCCCAAACTACGTACAAAGGTACTGGACTCACTGCACGATGGACATTTGGGTGTTGTTAAGATGAAAAGTTTTGCTAGAAGCTATGTTTGCTGGAAATAGAGAATATGGCTAAATCCTGCATTGGTTGCCAGCAGACGCTGCGCCAGCCTCAAACAGCACCTGTACACGCGTGGGAGTGGCCATCCGCTCCATGGCAACGCATTCATATAGACTATGCTGGCCCATTTATGGACCAAATGTTCCTGGTTGTGGTTGATGCTCACTCAAAGTGGCCAGAAATCTTCCCCGTAAAGCAAGCAACAGCTGCCAGCACAATTAATGGTCTTTGGTCACCGTTTGCACGCACAGGTCCGCCACAATAGTCGTCAGCTTACTGGAGAGGAGTTCCAGTGTTTCCTTAGGAGTAACGGCATACGACATATCAATTCAGCTCCCCATCATCCTGCAACAAAGCTGAACAGCTCATCCAGTCCTTCAAGCGGTCAATGAAAGCCAGTCGCACAGAGGGGAAGCCGCTACAACAGAAAATTGACAATTTCTTACTGGCTTACAGGAACACCACTCATGCAACAACTGGACACACACCTGCAGTGCTCTTCATGGGACGGGATCTGAGATCACGTCTAGATTTGCTGAAACCAGACATTTGCAAGGATGTCCAAGATAAACAGTCTTTCATGGTGGAAGCAACAAGAAACAAAACCAGATTCTTCAATGTTGGACAAAAAGTTCTCGCCAGAGACTAGAGACCCAAGTCAGAAATGGCAGTCTGGCACGATTCGTTCACAGACCGGACCGCTGATATACACCATAAATGTTGGAGCCAAATTAGTCTGGCATAGACATGTTGATCAGATTCTAGATGCAGAATGTCACGTGGTTCCAGAGCAACCTGAGAGCACATCTACACCTCAAGATTCAGAAGAGTTTGCCCTCGCTTCACCACCTGAGGTTCAGGGTTTACGTGAAACCACCAATGCTCAAACACCTGAACCTTCCACACAGAGCACTATGGACTCTGACCAAACAGGCAGACGTTACCCTGAGAGAAATTACAGAGCACCTCAGAGACTGAACTCATAGGTTTCCAGTTCATTTTGTAAGGAAAGCAGTTCAAATGTTTAAGAGGAAACAACCTACCTCTATGTTGTAAATCACTGAGTAGGTGTCATATTTCAGTTTAAGTACAATTATTGGGTTACGGCATTTACCTGAAAATATCTCGATTGTTTGATACTTATGTTCATCAAAGCTGGATGGGAGGAACTGTTATGTATTTAATAAAATCAGTTTATATTTTGTGGTAAAGTAAAGAACACCAAGTGTGGTGTATGTGCGCATTTATATGCCTGTGCCTTTCCACAACATGGTTAATAAAGTAAGTTACTAACAACCAAACAGGTGTTGTTACTTTACCAGTTAAGTTATAAGAGAGAACATAACAAACTGGTTGAGATCCTGGATTAAAGAGGGAATGGGAAGGGAGGAGGAGTACAGAGGACTGATTGGTCAGTTCGTGAGGTGGTGTGAGGAGAATCTCCTGAAGCTGACTGTGGCCAAAACAAAGGTGCTGGTGGTGGACTTTGGCAGAAACAGATCCCTCCTCTGTCTGCACTGGTGGGAATGATGTTGAAATAGTCACATCCTTTAAGTATCTGGGAGCAGTGTTGGGTAAGTTACTTTAAAAAAGTAATTAATTACTAATTACTAATTACTTAGTCAATATTGTATTTCAAATACTTATCTAATTACTGTGTCAGAAAAGTAACTTAATTACTCAATAAGTAATTTAACTAAATACTTTTTAAAATCCCTATAAACCTTGAGTGGACAAACAATAGAAATTAAACTCTTAAAATAATAAATAAATTTTTTGAAAGACGGAGACTCTACAGTACCACAAAGTGTCTTCCACAATGTAGCCTGCAGTCATTTTTTAAGCTCACCTTCAGATCTTTCTGTGCTGCTGAAGTAAAATCAAGTTTTGCCTGCTTAGCAGGAGTTGCCGCGGTGTTATCCATGGATGATGAACAAGGATCACTCAGAAGTGTTCGTCTATGCTCTCGTGTCAGGCGCTTCAGTAGACTACTCATGCTATTAACAGCGGCCAATCGTTTTTACATATTACTGTAATGTTCTTGTCTGCTTGTTTCAGAAAAGTGAAGAGACGGGAATATGTCCATTTCGTAAAACAGCCACACGCTTCAGCCGAGTCCGACATCTTCCGCTTTAGAATACAACTATGCAGCAAACTGGCGCGAAATGACGTGCAGCTGCACGACAGCGATGTTAAAGCGGCAGAGTTGACTTTTACGTTTAGAAGATATATTATTAAAATTAAATAATGATATTCAGCGAGTTTAACTATTTTACAATGTAACGCAAGTACATTGTAAGTAACTGTAATTAAAATACCTAAAAATGAACAGTAATTAGTTACTCTACTTTTTCAGTGGAAAAGTAATTTAATTACCGTAACGCGTTACTTAGTAACGCATTACACCCAACACTGTCTGGGAGTTCATCTGGATCACAAGTTGGAGTGGTCTGCCAACATGGACGCTGCCTACAAAAAGGGTCTGAGCCAGCTTTACTTTCTACGAAGGCTCAGATGGTAAAAGGTAAATGGACTGGTTCTTATATAGCGCTTTTCTACTCTCATTGAGCACTCAAAGCACTTTGTACAAGTTGTGCATTCACCCAATCATACCCATTCACACAAGCACTTTATCTAAGGTTTTTAGTGCTTCTATCTAACATTCACTCGCATTCACACTCCGATAGATGCATCGGAGGGCAACATGGGGTTAGTATCTTACCCAAGGACATTTGGCATGTAGCCTGGAGGAGCCTGGGATGAAACCACTAACCTTCCAGTGAGTAGGTGACCCGCTCTACAACCTGAGCTACAGCCACCCCCAGGGAGGTCCTTCAACATATGCAGCAGCTGCTCTCTATGTTTTATCAGTCTGTTGTTGGCATGAAGCTCTCCACCCTGGAGGAGGTGATCTGTGACACACTGCTGTCAATCATGGACAATGACTCTCACCCCCTCCATGATACACGGGACAATCTGCACAGCAGTTTCAGCAACAGGTTCCTTCAACCCCGCTGTCTGAGGGAACGTTACAGGAGATCATTCCTTCTGCTGCCTTCAGACTCTTCAATTCATCCACTTGGGTCAGATCCACACATGTGGAACAGAAATAATCACACCTCAATGCAGCCTGTCACTTTGTACACCACAATATATTTGCACACATACTTATCCTTTTATACTGATATGTATATTTATACCTATATTTCTCTATTTCTGTATTTATCTGAATATTTATCTATCATAACTCTGTTTCTACACTCACTTTATATGAGTGCTTGTTGTTTCTTGTATATTTGCTGCTATGACAACTCAGTTTCCCTCCTGGATTAATAAAGTTTCTCTGATTCTGAAATACAGTGAGCCATTATATTTGTAGTTTCTAACTAACAATATAAAGGCTCAGCAACCGATAGAGCCACAGCACGTCCCACTGGCAGCTGAAGGAACTTTTAAACAAAGGACTTTGTAATTGAAGCTTTATTTATACAGGTCGGCTCATTGAGACTCAATGTCTCATTTACAAGAGAGACCTGTTCCAGACAAACATATTAAAATTACAACAATAAAAGATAAGTTTGTGTAATGTACTCAGTCATATTAAAAACGAGAACAAGTTCCCAGAGATGGTTTCACAAAAACATGTGTACGTCTTTTGAAGTCTGCAAGTGAAATCAGCTGAGAGCCTTAAATCCTTCGGTTATGTTTTCCATGAAGACGGAGCAGAAAAGGAGAACGCCTTCTTTCCAAGCTCTGCATGAACTGATGGAACAGTGAATGTAATGATGTCCTGAGACTGCAGGCTGTGACTAAACTGTTTGCCTGACATGTACTCTGATAAATAGGAGGCAGTAAACCAGAAACAGATTTATAGATAAAATGATACTAATGGACCATCCTGTGTAAGACCAATGAGGACCAGTTAACCAGAGAACACAGAGTACAGTGGTGTGTTAAAGGTTTACAGACAGTTATAAATCTTGATGCCCCATGATGGACAAAATCCAACAGATGAAGAGAGCGAGCAGAGTCATTCATATAAATCATGTCACTGTAATCCAGGGCAGGTAAAAAAAAGGTGGCAGCAACAAGCTTTTTCCTGTGAAACATGATCTGTTCCTGGAAGAGAAGCCCAACTTCAGCCTTAGTGTCTTTATTAGATGTTCAATGTGTGGCTCATAGGAACGACTGTCATCAATCACAATACCGAGGTATGTGTACGAGGCCACAGTTTCAATAGAAATACTTTGAGCAGATACAGGAGAAGGAAATAAAGCCGGACCCTCTTTCTGTTTGTGAACAACATGACTTTGGTTTTTTCTACATTTAAAGCCAGTCTGAGCCAGCTGAGACTGAATACTATCAACAGCTGCTGTAATGGTTTGAAAACTATGTTGATGGTATAAAATGAACAGATGCATCTAGATTTTGTGCCACACCGTTGACATAAGTAGCCCAGGACAGAACCCTGTGCACTCGTTTAGTGACATTTAAAAAGCTGGAAGAGAGACCATTGAGCTGAACGCACTGCTGATGTCCAAAAGAACATTAGAGAACCAGCCAGCTGCTCGGTCTGAAAGGCCTATTTCCAGTAATCTATGACATAAAATGCTGTGGTCAGCAGCTCAGCTCATAAACCAAGGGACTGGGAGCAGCTGCTACTGAGTGTTGCTGGAGTTCCTGTGCTGTTAGATCCTCATCCTCTCCACGCAGCTTGGAAGTAGGTGGAGTTGTGCCGGAAGATTATTTGTTGTGGTCAACAGTGTCAAAAGCTTTTGATAGATCAATAAAAAGAGCTGCACAGTAGTTCTTTGCATCCAGCGCTTCATAGATGTCTTTGAGAACTTTTATCGAAGCAGTTCCAGTACTGTGCAGTTTCCTAAAACCAGACTGGAAGGGAGATAAAATCATATATTCATTCAGATAACTTTGAAGTTGATTATTTACCAGCCTTTGAAGAACCTTAGATGAGACACAGAGTTTGGAAATTGGCCTGTAATTATTAACTGTTGAAGAATCACCAGCTTTCAGTGGGGGAGTACAGAGGCACACTTCCACATCTGTGGTAAAGCCTTCTGTTGTAGAGAAAGATTAAAAATATAAGACACTGGCTCAGCTATGATATTTGCAGCCAAGTGCAAGAAGGAAGGAGAACAATTGTGAGGATGGGCCGAGTTTCTGGTGTTGTGGCTGTTCAAAGCCTTACAAACCTCTTCTACTGTGACAGGTGTGAAGGAAAAGGTCTCAGTAACCAGGAACTACGAGCAGAGTTGTGTGCAAGAGGTTTACCATCAGATACTGTGCTGAACAAAGAACAAGAAGCAACAAAGTGTTTGTTAAAGCAACATTTCAGTTTTGTCTGACACAGGAGTGGAGTCGATATTTAAGTGAGGAGGCAGCTCTGAGGAGTCACAGCTGGCAGAGACACTTTATAGTTTGCCAAAACCTCCTACAGTCGTTTGGATGTCAGTCGTTAAAGTAAAAAATAGTTACATTGGATCTTGATGATGGAGGCAGTAATCTGATTACACAGCTAATGAAAACGTAGCCAATCAGCATCAGAGCCAGACTTCCTGCCCAGGCCTGGTTTCTCTCATGTAGGAGATCGGCCGGTACTGAACCAAACCAGGCCTGTCCCGACCTTTCACCCTGACCTGGCAAAAAGGGGCGTGTCTGTCCACAAAGTAGACACAACTCTCCTGTAAATATTCCCAAACTGACATTGTCAGCCTGTTTAATACGACCCCAGTTAAAGCTGATGCGGGGCTCGGAGTGTGAGATTTTAGTGTTTCTCACAGCACCAACTATGCAGTGATCACTCAGGTCGTTGGCAAAAACTGCAGATGTGGAAAACTTACGCAGCATATTAGTTAAAAAGGTCAATAAGAGCAGATTTATCTGGGTGTTTAGGATCAAGTCGTGTGAGGCTTTAAATAATTTGAGCCAGTTTTAAAAACAAGCAGCGTGCCTTAAAATCATCAGACACAGAAGAAAGCCAGTCCCAATGAAAATCATCCATCTGAAAGACGTCATTAAAATGCAGTTCAGATAAAAGTTGAACCAGAGACAGTGATGTGCTGGGGGAAGCAGATGGAGGCTGATAGCACCCAACAACAGTCAAAGACTGATTTCCAAACAGATCAATAGTTAAGGCCAAGATTTCAAATCGCTGAGGTGCAGATCGAGAGAACAAGACTTGAGCAGCAAGACAGAGCTTCACATAAACTTCCAGACCTCCGCCTTTTCTGGGACAGTCTGCGTGCTAAATGTTAAATCCATCAGTTTCTACGTTTTTATCCAGTAAAGATTTGGAAAGTCTCAGAAACAACAATGATACCAGCACTGGTTGAACAGGCCCAGATTCCAATCATATCCATGTTAGGAAGCACACGACGTGATGCACGTGTAACCCAGACAGTTTTTAACATCTCGTTTGGCTCTCAGCGAAGGCGGTCGCACTTTTCTCCTCTCCTCCTTCCCCTATCTTCCCTGCTTAGCTGCTTATGTCCTTGTCTTGTCTCGTGTTTTTTTTTTCTTTCTCACTTCCCTGGAACACTCTCTCACAGTCTGTGTTTAAAACCTAAAGAGAACTATGGATTTGATCAACTGGTCTCTGAATGCTATTGACAACCTTTTCTCAACGAGAAGTCTGGGCTCGGGAGAGCCTGAGTGCCCTGGAGGGACTTTCCCTGCTGGATACACGATGGACGGGTGGCAGAAATGGAGGATCGTGTGCCTGGCGGGACTGTCGATCGAGGACGCTGAAGATATCCACCTATTCGGAACCATGATAGCAGGGTTCTTGCTGATCGGAGCTGGCTTGGCCCTGGCTTATCGGAGAATTAAGAAAGCGGAACCGGCTGTTCAAACCCCCACAAAGCTGCCCGCTGAGATTGAATTGATAGGACGAGGTGCGGTTTCTCAGAAAGGGCTCACAGACGGGGACATGGTCAAGAGCTTGGAGGCAATTGCGGTTGCAGTGAATACTCAGAATAACATCTCTGAGCGGATATTGGGACACATCAGGGAAGAATCCGCTCAAATCAACACCTATGGGCGGAAGCTGGAATACATCACGGATCAGTTGGCTGCGGTCGTGAGGTCTCAGAATCTGCTCTGTGAGCAAAAGAGTGATAAGACCACGGAATTGAGGGTAAATAACATCATGGAGAAACTCGCAGCTATCCAACGGGAGATGGAGAGACCAGTGTCGGAGTGCTAAAAAACAGCTCGAAATTCTCATGAGTTGTTGGAAAGAAAATCGCCATCTTAATGCGGCTACCCCTCCGGCGCCAGCTGTGGGCTCAAGGCTGGAGCCGAACAAAAACTCCCTGATAACGACTATGTTGAGACTGTTCCTTCCCATTCCATGCAAGGCCACCTGGGTTGGCTGGTAGACTGTTTACTTAGCCTGGCAGGGCGAAGGACACTGTCTCCGCTGAACTATGGACACGCACACACATACACTTACACTGAAAACCACACACTTATCCCCCTCCCTTTCCAAACGCCTTCGATGCTTGTTTCCTGTGGGGGAACACGGCGGGTCTACGTGCCGCGCTGGATAAGATAGCGCTGTGCGAGGCGGCTGCTGGGTTCGCTTCAGATTACTCCTCACCCATCACCCAACCCTGTGGCTTGTTATGTCTTCACAATGTTGTGCTGTAGACATTTATGTGCTTTTTGTGCAGAGGAGTTTTTTTGTTTCCTGTTCCCATGCTGTCCTACCATGGAGGCACAGCATGAGAAGGGGTCTCTTTTTTTCCTCTTGTACTTTCCCATTGTAATGTACATTTCAATGTTTTTTCTCCAACGCTACCAATCTCCGACTTGTATCCCCATGTAATGTCTGTGTGTGTATGTAAGGTCGGGGGGGGGGTCCCATTTCACTGCAGGGCAACCTGCATGTGACGAATAAAGCTTTGATTGACTGATTGATTGATTGACATCTGCTGGTGTTTCACATTCAGCCAGAGGCCCAGGGTTAGGTTGGATACCAGACAATAATAAAAGCATTGTTATTAGACTCTAGAGCTCGTATTATAGCTGACACCACATGTAGAGTTTAAGTTCACACAGAGACGATGACATTTTTCTAAAACCAGCAAACAATAAACAAAAAAGTAACAAGAGTTTCAGAAGAAGCTGTTTTACAGAGAAATGATTCCCTGAAGACAAAATTATTATTATCATCCTTTATTTCTCCAGGTGAAAATTTAATTAAGATTAAAAATGTTGTTTTCAAGAGAGACCTGGCATCATGGCAGAAAGAGTCAAAAATACATCATAATTCAAACAAATACAAAATAGGAAAAACATCCGACATAAACTTCATAAAGTTTTTATTAACAGACTTTGAACAATGGACTTCAAACTTCCCCCCAAAACAACAGAAACACATTTGAAGATAATGAAAGACATTTATCCCTCTAAAGAATGACTTAGACTATGATTTAATATGAATGAGAACATGTTCATAAATGGATGAAACCAAAGATTTCATCAATCCCTGATTTAGAGACAACAGAACATTTGGTTTGATTTCACAAGATAAGAATGACGACTGAGTTGGAAGATTGTTTTATGTTTAGTCAAATCTTTCATGCATAAAGTCGGATTACAAAATCATCCCCTAAGTTTTTGTTTTATTCAAGGTATTGAAATTATGGAGAAAATCTGTGAAATGACTTAAAGAAAACAAACCACAAAAAGTCTATGATACTCTAAACCCCCTGGTTTAGGTCGGCAACCTTTCTGATGATGAGTGCATCTAAAATTTCCTCAGAAGTCAATGCGCCATATGATTGCATTAGCAATAAATTTAATAAGACTCTATATGAACAGTTACACACTATATAGACCAACTTTATATAATTATATTTGTGCGCAGATGTTGGCAGCTATCAGCGAATAGTTATCAGCTACTTTGAAACAAAAAAAGACTTTTTATCCATAACAGCAAATGAACTGTACAACAGAAAATACAAATGCTATTTATGGTCTCCTCACAACAATGATAAGAAAAATAAACTGGGCCAATATGGCATGTTTGTTAATACAGAGACACACATGTTAATGTGATCTCTGGTCTCCCACTCAGAGACACAGGTCTCCGAGTGTCCAGCATTCAGACCTGAGGACACTCTTCCTGTGAGAGAAAATCTGCTCACACAGATATGTAGAGCCAAATACTGTCAATAAGGCCTCTGCAATGTTCTGAAGACAGTTAAACCTGTCAGGTAGTGATGTCCAGCAGGTGAAAATGCAGCTCCATGAACACGCACAGCTGTGGATTCCAGCTGCGTTCGTAGTTCTGCAAACTTCGACCCCACAGAGTCGAGCTTTTCAGTTCAATCAGCTGCATTTGGATGTCCTCTGTGTCCAACCAGTTAATGTGACACAAATCCAGCTGCTCATTAAAGCTTTCTGGTTTGATCAGAAAAGAAAACATTGGTCCATACTAGAGATGGACCGATCCGATATTAGGTATCGGTCCGATACTGACGTAAATTACTGGATCGGATATCGGAGAGAAATAAAAAATGTAATCCGATCCATTAAATATCAAAAAAGCACCTCACAAAACTTGCGACATGGCGTAACTCGGCTCATAACCGTAGCACGTCGGAGCAGTGTGCTCACGTGATTGAGCGGCTGTGTGTATTTGTAGTCTCGCTACCAAACCGCCATTTTATCTCCGAGGAAGTTATCCCAGAGAGAAGTAAAGCAAGTGTGTAAGTTCATCTCTGAATGTTTGTAAAGCATTCCAGCGTTAAGCTTAACAACCGATATATGGAGCGACTGCCTCTTCTCTCTCTCTCTCCCTCTCTTGCTGCTACTTCAATCATGAAACTGCTTAATGATCAGCTGATCGGCTTTTCTGTCGCGAGTCCGTCTCTCTTCTTTGTTTTTGGCCCACTTTGCACCAGAAAGAGGAAACCAGCGGCTGAACAACAGCAGCACGTTTAAGCTTGATAAGCTGTCTTTAGAATTTATTTAATATTACTTTCTAGACCAGGATCCTTTTCTACGTAGCTGACGGCTGGTAACTGTGCAGGGGCGGATCTAGCAACGTTTAGCCAGGGGGGCCAATAGGGCATTAACAGGGAAAAGGGGGCACAAAGACATACTTATCTTTCTTATTCTCATTTAAAATGTCTAGTTTTAATAAATAATTATCTGAATCTTACACCCAAAGTTTTAATCTGATGTAAAATGTATAGAAGTCCATTACTGTATATAGTAACTGTTAAGTCTAATATACCCTAGTAAGCTATAGTACTTTTTCCTTTGGGAAGATACCATCTGTGCAGTCTGCAATTCTGTAGAAGAAAGATGTTGAATCTATTTAATTATTCTTGAAAAATAATTTATTTCTGTTCATTTTTTTTCACACTGCATCAAATTAAAGTTGATTTCATTGATTAAGCATCATGAGGTGGAGGGTGGGTGGTGGTTCCCTTTTTCTTTTTTTTTTGCTGGGAGTTTGCAACCCTATTAGTTAGGTTGCTTAATATTTCTGCTAAGTACTCTTTAAAATACCAGAATAGGGAGGATGGAGTAGGTTTAAGTTTATTAGATTGATCAGTTTTGCTGAACTATGAAATATTTTGGGTGCAGTGTAATTTTTACATACAGGTATAACAGAATAGCTTTAGTGTTGTTTATTTAAACTTGAGTATGAATTTATACAAAATGCAGCAAGATCTTAACCCTCTGGGGTCCAGGGTATAATTGGCCGTTTTTGACTACTTTTGATTTGACCTCTATATTTCACCTTTAAAATATGTTTTTCTTGCCTTGTTTGGTACCATTATTTTCAGCACAACCTCAAATATCTGAAATTTGAGTTATTTTTTCATTTTGGTATACTATATTAGCACAGTTGATCTAAATTCAGACAAAAAATTCAAAATCCGAGTAGAAAAAAGTTATATTTTTTACTTTAAAACCCACAAACATGTTTAACGAATCATTTTCATAACTTGAAATGCAAATAGAAATTGTATATTTCTAAAAATTGTGCACAAGTTTTGCAAACAACAAAATTATATGGTACTATTTACCTAAAAATGCAGCCAAGGCCTCAGGCGTTTTTTATATAACCATTTAAATCTATTTACAGAACAATCAGGTGTGCTGCATCAAATAAGAAGGCACACAAATTATTTGTGCCAGTCCAAAAAATGTAGTTTGTGTTTAGTATAAGACAGAGGAGAACACCACAGGCCTAAACCCTCTAGGTCTGACAGCAGGAGGTGTATCAGTCCTGTTTTCCATGTGGAGACAGCGTTTACACTGGAATCTGCCTTTGACGGCTTTTTTTTTGGAGAAAATGTGAAATTCAGCAGTCTAACTGACACACAATACAAAACAATAACTACACAACACACTAACTACAGCCTCCAAACACGCTAAACATGACTAATGTCTCACATATGAAAACTCACTCTCTCTCTTTCTTTCGCTCGCCCGCTTTCCGTCGTGGGTGTCACTCCTAAAAACGTCCCCTTCTCCCTAAACAACCAAGTGTCACATGTTGCCATATCATTTTTTTGATTGGCTGACATGGTAAACTGTAACACTAATAGGGAAGGGGTGTTTTTTCTTTTTCTTTTTTCACTGCAAAGGGAGAGTGTTTGCTAGCGCTGTCTGTGGAAAACGCCGTTTTTACCGTCCTTCCCGCTGTAAACACCGCTGTTTTGATCAGAAAAAAACATCGCGTGTATTTTTATCATAACTCTGGTTTTCAGTGGCCCATTGACACAATTCAAAAACTGGTATATAGTTTGAAGTCCGCACTTTCGACCCAAGTTGAAATGGAGACTCTGAGTCGCTGCATCTTTTAGCTGTGTCATCCTAAATTGGTCATGTGATTTTGATGCGCCGGCGCGTCCAGCGACCCCAGAGGGTTAAAAAAACAGTTTTATTGATTAAAAAACACACTATATCGGATTAATATCGGTATCAGCAGATATCCAAATTTATGATATCGGTATCGGTATCGGACATAAAAAAGTAGTATCGTGCCATCTCTAGTCCATACACCTGAAAGTCCCAAAAACACATTGTGAATTCTGTGTCGAGTATCCGGATGTATACGTGTATTTACGTGGTGCTGAAGCTCCTGAAGCTTTTGAAGTGTCTGAATGTGGAACTTTCAACATTGCTTGAAAAAACTGCCAGCTAGCAACGTCCCTCTCACTGGTAGGCTAAGTGATTTTTAGCCAATTACAAGTTGAATCTGGTAGTTGGAGTTGTTAGCTAAGATACCGTCATTAAGAAAAGGCACAACTAATGTGTCTATGTGAGCTAATTTGCGATGTGCACCGCTGGCCCAGCCATTTATTTTTTAATGCACCTTCCCAGATTACTTCACTGCATGTCGTGCCCAGGGCTGGACTGGGACAAAAAAATCAGCCCGGGCATTTTGACTAGAGACCGGCCCAGCAGGTATTAAAGCCATAAAGCCTTTGAATGAAAACAAACACTGTTGTGACAGTGATGTACTGTCTTGTTGGTATATGTATGATTTCTATACATTTTACATCAGATGAAAACTTTGGTTGTAAGATTCAGATAATTATTTATTAAAAGCGAGACATTTTAAATGAGAATAAGAAAGAAAAGTATTTCTTTGTGCCCCCCTTTCCCTGTTAATGCCCTACCTGGCCCCCTGGCAAAATTTTCCTAGACCCGCCCCTGCACAGTTACCAGCTGTCAGCTACATAGAAAAAGGATCCTGGTGTTATTTGTCTCTCAGAAACAGTTCATAACTTCCCTTCAACTCATTCATGTCACCTAAAAGGTAAACCTGTTTCTCCATCACCTGTTCAGCTCTGATGATTCAGTAAGGACATCTCCTGGTTTCATCTTCATGTTTCCCTCTCACCACATATCTAAACCGACATCATGACCAGCAGCTTTACAGCTGTGGCTCCAGCAAACCTCAGCTGATACTAGAAATTAATATTAAATAAATTCTAACAACAGCTGATCAACCTTAAAAGTGTTGCTGTTGTTTAGCGCGACATCCGCTGGTTTCCTCTTTCTGGCGCAAATTCAGCGATAAACAAACACGAGAGAAAAGCCGATCAGCTGATCATTGATCAGTTTCATGATTGAAGTAGCAACAGGAGAGGGAGGGGAGAGAATGACAGTGTAAAGACACAGAATAAATCCAGCTTTGTGTCTTTTCCATTCTAGCTGAAGTACGGGACAAACTGTTCCTTCTCAGCTCAACATGTAATATTTTCTCTGAATACGTGACGATTCTGTTTTACCAAATTGTTCCTAAAATAGTTATGGACAACTGTTGTATGTCTGTGTTCTACATGTTTATCTCATGGGAAATAAAGTTGCTATTGTTTTATTGCAGTTTCTTGACAATTCTGAGTGGATTTACACAGTACGGGTCAAAATGACCCGCAACAAAATCAATGTCATTTTTTTTTTCAACATAATACAAGGGTTAATTTCCAAAACTTGCATATGATCTTCAATTTGTAGCAGATCCACTATCACATAGCAGCTGGAGCAGTCTCAAATGGAGGTCAGTCCTCTGCTGCCACCTGTGGCCAAGTACCATAGCCTACTACTAGATTAACTTGTGACACATCTGCACCTGCTGCTATGATCACATTGAGTAAAGGCTGAGTGGCTGCACTTACCCCTGGTACATCCAGATCTACCCACAAACATGTTGAAAGATGCAATCCCAGCAATGTGGATTGTCAACACTAAAAACAATCAGTAAGCATAGACAACAGGAATCAATTTATTCTGTTTATTTAGCACCCAAAACATTTGTAGTCACCTTCTACACAGGGGAAGTCCACACACACTGTGTGGTACCACTTTACGCAGAAGGTGCATTCAATCTGCAAGAAAAATGAGATTGTCAGAGTCATTGTCTGACTGTTTATTACTAATCACCTGCTGTACATTCGCAGTAACTGTCATCTCCTTACAAATGTTTATTAGATTAACCACACTTATACAGACTGTATATAACAACCAACTCTAAAATGTTTATTCGCAGAGAAAAGACACGGGCAGACTACGCTAATGACATGTGATGTTAAAACACTAGTGAAATGTTAGTGTCATTTCATTTATTTCAAAGGTTTATTTGCATGACGCACAAACAGACACAATTGAAAGGCACAAATGTGTTGTGCATGAAACGAATTCAAATGTGCTGCAGATGTGTGTCACAAGTTGATCTGGCTGTAGGCTGTGGAACTTGGCCAGAGGTGGCGCTGGTTGACTCGAGTCCATGTTAGTACACACAAAGTAGACTGCACGCTTTAGTTGTGAAGCAAAAACGCTGAAACTGAGGAAATAAAATGTGTGAGAGGGACGATAACGACGACAAGAGTCTCCCGATCGTTTACTCTTGCTGTCCTGTGAACAACATCGGCGTGGTGTTAATTGTATGCTGTTTTCGCGATTGCGTCGCGCATGAGGATATCACCAGGTAGACTCGCGACATTTTTAAACGTTTTGTTGTTCAACGGCATCAAGACTGACGGAGTGTGTTTGAGATAACCTCACAAGGGTCACAGATGACACATATGGCGTTTTTTCTTGCTGGTTTGTCGGTAGCAGCTCCTGAAACGCAAGACCGCCACACATCTGTTCGACCAACGCCAGTTGATCTGGAACACCGGCAGCTGCCTCGGGTCTCTCCTCCTCCTGCCTCCCCTTTCCCTCATCCACCTGTTGCCTCTGTGGCAGCTCCACCATAGCCACCACCAAACAACTGACTTATTTTTACACATCGACCAGCATCCGGCCAATCCACCACCTTCCATCGTTTATACCGTTGCAAAAAAATAAAAAAAAACATCATCAGCCCATAAAAACAAAAAATCACCATAGGTATGCCCGATGGCCAGTCCAGCTATGGTCGTGCCATCAGTTAACCCTTCACGTGCCAGCTGTGACACGCGTGCCCAGGGTTGCCGACCCCTGCTCTAAAGCATCTGATTTGGATTCCTGAGATCAAATATATTTTCCTTTGGCTTTGTTTTCTTCCCATTTGTGGCTTTAATGTAGTGTTACATCCTGTTTGTTTGCTTCCATCCGTATACATGTCCAGATTCACTGTTATGTTTCTATTCTTACATTGCTGTGTGATCACTGTTCCCTCTGCTGACTGATGTGACCTTTTGTATCTCACACTGATACTTGTCATATTTGTATCTGCGCCTAAAAGATAAAAAGGTTTCCATGCTAAAACACAGCTCCACCTCCTGCAGTTCTCCCTCTGAACCACTAGATGTCTCTGTTATCTAAATGAAGACGTGCAGCACAGCAACCACAGCAGCGCTCAGATCACACGTGTCCTGTTCTTATGTATAAAAGCATGAAACAGGTGAGACAGGTGGGATCAATATTAATGTTGTGGAAATATATGAAAAAGCAACAGAAGAGTGAAAAAATTTCGTGTTTCTAGAAAGATCTTTCAGCTCATAGCTGCTCACAGACTGTATTTACAAGTGACAAACTGCAACTCTACAGTACATCTACAGTATATATCAAATCTATTCTGTATTCAAATCTATTGAGTGATGTTTGAAAGTCTTTCCAGGTGAGTTTGATCCAGGAGGGTCTGAAGCCAGAGTCAGACAGAGACTGTGCAGAGACTGTAGAAGGACAGAGCAGCAGCAGAGCAGTCCAGATCCACTGATGATCCTCTGTCAGATCCAGAGGGACACACAGGGATGATGCTGGACTCTACATTGTGTCTGACAGTGGAGCTGTTCTCAGAGCAGTTCACTCTGCAGCACTGACAGTCATCTGCACTTCATTCCTCTGTCAGTCACTGCTGGATGAAGCTCTCCTCTCCACCTCCCAGTAACATGGCCCAGTCAGAGCGTCTCTACACACAAGCTGCTGCTGCTTCAACCTCTCTGGATCATCAGGACACAGCTCCTCCTCTCTCAGCACACACACCGTCCTGTTTACCATCATCACCTCCACCTGCAGAGAGAAGAAGGAAGAGCAGAGGAGATAAACGAGTGTTTCCAGAGACTCTTCATCAGCTGTCAGTCAGTGATGCAGCACATCCAGTATAAAGAGCAGCAGGGACTTCAGTGCTGGGACTGTACTAGGACTCATTGTTGCTTCACTTTTTCTAATCTTTGGATTTTTATTGAAGTTGATGAAAATGTTTTTCCCTCCTAGTTTGAGTTTGGACTTTCATTCATTAGAAGAACCTTGGTGTGTCCACTCTGAGCTCTGTAGGAACCCCAACAACAAGCCCAACAATCCAGATGGTTCCAGCTGTTAACTGGAGGAATTCCATCCAAACATCTGCTCTCACTAAAGTCTTCCTCACCTACAGACTGTGTTCTTCACTGCTTTAAACTTGGAAATGAATGCAGTCATTGGTCTGCGTGCTGCTTTGTTCAGAGAGCTGATTGGCTCTTGACAGTGTTTGATCACAGCGTGTCAGCCGTTACTATGGTGACCATAAAGGTCAGAAACAGGAAGTGTTTGTGTCCAATCCTGAAGCCTGTCACCATTCTCCTCTCACAGCTTCACTGAGAAGCTGCAGCTTTACAGGAAACACTGGATCTTTGTTTCATACTGACTGTGTTTAGTACAATACTGCTGACAGCACCACCCACTCACTCCATCACTCTACTGACCTCAGAGTCTCCAGTCTGTAGTCTGGACTCTGCTCAAGATCAGACAGCTGCTTCACATCTGGATCTTTCAGGTTGTTTCCCCACAGGTCCAGCTCTCTCAGATGGGAGGGGTTGGACTTTAGCGCTGCTGCCAGATAATCACAGCTGATCTCTGACAAACCACAGCCCCACAATCTGTATAAAGAATGAAAGATGTAAGTTTATTAGACAAAGTGTGAGCTTGAAATCATTCAGTGTTTCATCATCTGTTCAGAGCTGAAGAAGGTTCAGAATGTAGAAGTTTAGAAAATGGAAACTCCAAACAGCTGAAGCCAACAGGAAGCAGCTTCAAACAAACACAACAAGAGAAAAAACTCTGAATGTTTCACATTAAAGTCGTACATTTATCATAAAAACAGGACAAAGACTTGAAAAAGTCGTGTTTTTCCTTCCAGGAACCACAAGGCTTCACTTTTAAAGGTGAAGTGTGAAAGAAATGGACATATTTGAAGTCCAACACCTTTTTCCAGTCACATGATTAAAGCAGACAAACTACAAGCTCATTTTCATTCCAACAAGTCATCTTCTGACCTGGACTAACAACACTGGTCTCTATGTGCAGCTGGCTGTGAGACCAGTGCTCAGGGAGCGTCTACAAAGTGCAACACTGAAAGAACATCACACACTCATTTGCTTCCAGCACTTTCACACAAACATCTACTGTCATTATTGTCACCAAACTCTGTGGATCCTTTATTGCAAATTCAAATGGTCAGACAAAAGAGGGTTATGAGGAAATATGATGAAATGTTGTGTATTAGCAGCAAGTCATTGAATCATTTTCCTCAGAAACCAAACAAAATGATTGACAAACATGTTTTTACAAACTCAGTGTTGGACTTGGATCAGCAGGATAAGCTGATGTTTAAAGGCATTTGAGTCTCGCTGTATGAGAGTCCAGTTATTCCTCAATATTTATGGATGATGTTCTTTCAGTGTTGCACTTTGTAGACGCTCCCTGAACCTCACAGCCAGCTGCACATGGACCAGCTGACATTACCCAGCATTAGAGGCGGCTGTAAAAAAATGGATTTTCCTATTTAAATGGTTTTAATTTGAATAAAGCGATGTTGATTCATTCAATCCTGAATGGATTTTTAATATAAATGTATTTTGCCAGAATCTCAGGTTAAAGCTCCCAAAAGTATTTCAACAACAAGCAAACAGATAAAACAGTAAATGAGAGCAGCTAAACACACAAAGATGGAAACACAGAGCGTGGATCGTTCACTCGACGGCACGTACACGGACACGCCGTCGGGGCTGAAAGTGGACAGCTCACAGATCCTGAAGCTGCAGGTTTCATCTGTCTCCAACCAAAACTGAGTGAACCAGCAGCAAAAGAAGATCCAAACTACGCTTTACGTTTGATGAACATCGTCATGAATTCTCTCTGACTTTGACCTTTACTTCCTGCACAGCTCTCTCTCTCTCAGTGTACTTCAAGAACAGTTTACCTTCAAAAATCTGTTTTCTGCATTATTCACTGCTTATTACGCACCAGTCTGCTGTTGTGTTCACTGCTGTCGGCCTCCGAAAACAAAGCCTCATTTCTGCTGTTCAATACTGAAGAAATTGAAACCTTTTAAAATGATGACAGATTACAAACTCTCAGCTGTGTCTGTAATCAAACTTCTGTAACTTTGCTTCACTTCAGCAGCATCAGCTCATGTTCACATGTTGATTCATGGTTTGCTTCAGTTTTTGATCGACTGCAGAATATTTTGAAGGTTATCTGCTATAAAAAGCCAGAAGAGGAAAATCTGCTTCATGTGTTTCTGTTTGATCCTCAGTGACTTTGACACAAAGGCCTCTGCTGTGATGATCACACCTCTGATCAAGTCTCACAGTGTTTGTTTTTATACATATGGATATGTGCTGATAAATGATCAGAATTAGAATATTTCCCACTGTCTGCTG